>NC_134245.1:15478991-15773991 GCF_965152275.1 Natator depressus | reverse complement strand
CCAAAATTCATTTGAAATATTTAATCTTCAGAGTAAGGATGTACTATATTTACCCTAAACTTTTTCAGAACACTTTCTTTCAATCAAATGTATGTAGTTTCTTTTCAAACTACTTTCTATTGACCCTTAACTGTGAATACATGTCAGAGAGTTTCCTAAACTAGAACTCAAAACAGATAAGACAAATTCGACAGAAACATGATTTTTCATTTATTCTCTTAAATATTCCTTCATTTCACATTATTGCAAGTGTTGTTAAAGTAGCAGTGATGCCAAACTTGTCTGATTCCTGAAATTGTAACTGAGCTAACAAGCCTGAATTCACTGCATCAAAAAAGAGGAATGGGGGATTTTTGTTTGTTTTGTTTTTCGCAATTTTGAGGCATATCGTGAAAAAATGTTTTACGCCTATCTCAAATGTATCCACTATAAATTTAAGAACTTCTCAAACGCATAAAGCATTCCTTTAATTCACTAACAGGGTTAGTTTTATACGAATATTGCAACAGCATTCTAAATCCTGTAACACTATTACAAAACATACCCTCCAGGCAACGTAGACAAAACTTATTGTCCAAGCATGTAAAATAGTCATAACCTAAAACAATTACTACTGAAAGGAGGGAAAAGGCTCCTAACAGGGTTTCTAATAGCCTACTGCTTTTTCTAGAGAATGAGCCAACATTTTAAAAAAAATATATAGATACAAAAAAAAAAAAAAGGTAATTATTTACTTAGTTAACTTAAGTTACTAGCCAGCAAAAACCAAATGAAAGATTATCTAAATGCCATCATTTTAGGCGAAATCCAACTATTCTAAGTACATCATTTAGTAACAGGCAAGAAAGCTCCACAGTTAACATTCCTTTCTCACACTCCCAGTGTCTTGCATCTGAAAACATGTGCAAAATCAGATCAAAAGACTAAAAATAGGAAAGAAAAAAAGGGGAGGGAGTGCAGGCGCGATTTTATTAAGATACTTGAAGGTGCTTTTATCAGTGTCCTTTAGCAAAAATTAAAAAAAAAAATAAAGACTTTATCAAGAGATGCAATTAAACAAATGGAAGATGTGAAAAATAGCCCTTTGATTCTCCAGCGAGATAAGTTAACTTCCATCTATGCTCTCCCTCTTTGCTTACTTTGTAAAGTTCAGAGTTCTTTTTAGGACACCAGTGAAAGGATAAATAAAACCTAACCTTTCCCCAGCTCATGCTTGAAATTTCAAAGCTGAAGGGGGGGGAAAAAAACATTTAAAGCTAAAATAAATGTCTTAAAGTGAAATTAAATGAATTGAACCCCGTGGCAAAATAGCAATGCATCCAAACAAATGAAAATTCCCACCACCACCACCCAAAAAAATCAAACGTTTCCTTCCAGAAAACAAACTACTTCACAGAAACGTTTAAACAGTTACAAGAAATGGGTGCTATTTATTTATTATGATAATGATGATGCCAAGAAAGGTGTCTCAATATTTAAAAAAACTGAATGATAACAAAGCTACCATAGCATCCTTCCAGCTTTCTCAGGGAGACCCGATTTACTCTGCAGATCTTGGTATCTTATGTTAAATTTGTTCCCAAACTCCTCAGCAGCCCCCGTGCAATTTGTGGGGAGGGAAGGGAAAGGGGGAGCTGATAAATGGAAAATGAATTAGAAGGACAGTTCAGAGATCACAGCTCCCATGTCCCCAAACCTACCTCAGTGGCGACCCTGATATGCATGGTGCTGAAAAGGGGGGGGGGGGGGAGGTTGTTTCCTGGCTGCTGCTTTAATGACTAATGCAGGGGGTTAATGGGGCTGAGGGAGAGCAGCTCCGGGCTCCTCTCCATGACTCACATCGCACACTGGCACGTCAGCTTCTGGCCAAGTCCCTCCACAGCCAGCAATGCGTTCGCGTTAGTAGCGTGGAGAGTTTGAAAAGGGGGAAGAGTTAGAGCTTTGCTCGGAAACGAAAAGGAACCCAACACCCCGAGCGGCTCTGGAAGTCAAAGGTGCTGCCTAGCCTCGGGGCTGAGGAGTGCCATCATGCCCAGCCCCAGCCCGGCCAAAGAAAAGGAAACGAGTTATTTATTCAGGGCCAACGCTCTTCATCCCCCTCCGATTTGCCCAGAGCACCGCATTACTCCCCCACCCCGGCCCAGGACAGAGAGAATCGCTCCGGAGATGACCCCTCCAGCTTCTTCTTCCTCCTCTTCTTCCAACAAGAGACTTTGTTGCCGAGATCTCAGCCACACTCTCCTACCCACCAAAACTGGCCACAATTTCCAGAGCGTCAGGAAGTGCCCTGCAGAAATGCAAGGACCCCCCCCCCCCTCCAACTTTCCATCTCGTCCTCCCTCGCCTGGCATTATCCACATCTACAGCCAGCCTCTCGAACGGACACCCGGTAACAGTTTTCATGTAACTTCCTGAACGGCCTGTTTATTTATGGCCCCCCCTTTCCCATTTCAAAATCTGCCCCAAGCGGCCTCCCAAGGTGTGAGTCCCGCTGGTCGGCAGGAGCAGAACTGCCCGGCCGGGGAGAAGATCCAGAGGGAGCCAAACGGGGGGCAGGATTCCCCTCCCGTGCCCTCCGGCGGCTCATCCTTCCTCGGGCTCCCTCGCCCCCGGCTCTGAAACGAACGCACCCGCCGAGGTGCGCTGTGTAGGGCAGGGCAGGGGAGCGGGCCTGCCTTTGGAACACGGAGAACCTCCGCCACCTCCACCCCGGGCCCTCGAGCCTCAGTGATCAGCCAGGCGCTTCCCAATCGCCCACTTTCTTACCTGGAGTTTCCCCAGACCACTTGCCCCCGGCCCCCAACCACACACCCCCTACTCAGTCGGTTTATAAAGTGCAAGCAGACACAGGTACAAGAACCCCCCCAGCTTCAATAAAACTGCCTTTCCCAGCACCAACGCAGGGCTTCTGGACCCCCCCTCCCCTTTAAAAAAAAATCACAGGCTCTCCAGAGCCAGCCACCCTGGTTCCTCCCTTACCGGCTTCACACTTAAAAAAAAAAAAAAAAAAAAAGCCCCAAAGGAAGAAAGGAAACAAGCAGCCACCCCACAACTCAAGGCCAGCCGCAAAGCCGCCCTCGCCGGAGCCACTGCGAGCCCGGATCCCGCAGATGCCAGGCAGCCAAAGCAAAGAGGGAGAAAAGTTACCAGGGGCAGGGAGGGAGCTCAGCCAGCGCGTCAGTGTGCGAGAAAGACTTTTATCTCCAGCACGCAAACTTTTCCCCCCTTTAAAAGAGGGGTTTCAAATGCTCCAGAGGCGAGGGCTGCCTGGCAGCGCAGGTTTCCCAGCCATACCGGGACTCCAGGGGGGGAAGGGGGCACGCAGGAAAAAGTAGGAAAGGGGCTTTTTCCCTTTTTATGGGAGGGGGGGGAAGAGAGAGAGAGAGAGAAAGTAAGTGCGGTCAGGTCGGTGCATCCTTAGAAAACACACACCCCAACCCAAACCTGACTTCTGTCCCGCTCCTCACCAGCCTCCGGGGTGTGGGCTACAGAGGGGGTGTGGGGGAGAAATCCATCTCTTCTGGGGTCAGACTGCCAGATCATCAAAAAAAAAAGGGGGGGGGGAAGGAGAGAGAGAGACACACACACAAAAATGCAACACACACAGGAAACAGAAGGTTAATAAAATCATACCAACCCATCCTCAACCAGGGCAAAAATAGTAATAAAAAAAAATACAACCAAAAAACTCCGGCAGCTCCAGCGCTCTCTCCCCTCTCCCGGTGCAGTTTCCTAGCGGTCTCTAAGGTAAGTTGATCTATTTTGCGGGTGCGTGTTTGTGTTAAAATGCGTGCGAGAGAGAGAGATGGGAAGAACTCACCATTTCGCTGGGATAATAAGGCCAGCTCGGGGTCGGACTGGAAATGCTGAGGCTTCGCCTGCTTCCTCCGCGACATGCTGGCTCAAACATCAGCTGGGGCAGAATAAAAAATTACTAAAAAAAAATCTTCTCAAAATTACGGAAATCGAGCCTCCCCCCTCCCCAAGCCACGCCGCACCGCGCATGTGTCCTGCTATAATTATGATTATCAATAATGCATTGCGATTAATCATAGAGGGGCTCTTTGAAAGGCGATTGGCACATGGCCAGCTCTATTCAAACCCGCTCGCCTTAATCAATTAGGCGCTGATTTGCTGGAGACCCTTGTCTCTCCGCCGCTCCCACCCAATGAGTCGATCCATGTGGCAGGGGAGGGGGCTGGCTTTCCCCAAAGCTGTTTGGATACAGTTTAACCCGCTTAGCAACCAGCTGGGACTGTTTCACGCCATCCCTGTTACTATAGGAATGTGTCGAAAGCCTCTGCCCCCCCCCCCCCCCCCGCTGCTGTCCCGAGCTCCTGGGCTGCGGGTTGTTTTTGTTTCTCGTTACAAAGGGGGCCAGGAGGAAAAATGAAATCATGTCTTCCCCGAGCGCACCGGCAGCAAGAGTCGGGGCTGGTCGCTCCCCCAAGAAGCCCAGGCAGCGGGAGAAAGGACCCCCCCCCCCGCCCCGGGAGCGGGTCGCCCAGCTGCGGGGCAGCTCTCGGTCTCTGCCCGTGCACCAGGGAGAGCGGGGCCGGGGGTGTGTGTGTGTTGGGCCGGGCGGGCAGGCCGGGCTTTCCCCCAGCTACCTTGCCCCGCTCTCCGTCAGCGCCACCGCCTCTGCCGGGGACAGTCCCAGCCCGGCTCCGCGGCCAAGTTTTGTGTCTTGTTTTAACCTCGGCCCCCATCCCAGATGCATCTTCCAGCCTCTCCCCGGCCCCTCGGGGGGGCTGGGGGGCGGAGATGCCGGCAATGGGGCGCGGGGGGGGGGGGTCGGGTCAGCGGCCGACGGGCTGGTGGCCACCGCACACGTTTCCCAGGACAATTACTGCAAAGTTTGTGCCCGGCTACGTCACGAGCCCGGCCGGGGGCGGCTCCGCCCCTGGCGGCGGTTGGCGGAGGCCGACGTCAATCTCCGGGAGAAGGCGGCCGGAGCAGGCGGGCGGCGGAAACCCGCCGATTCATCTGCCCGGCGGAGTCCGGGGCACGGGGGGGCGGAGTCCGGAGGGGACGGGGTCGCTCGACACGTTCCCAGGCTGGGGGCACGTCGGCTCGGCCCCCTCCCCACGGGGTTGTCTGGCGGGGGGCTGTGAATTCGGATGGACACCCCCACACACACACACCCCCAGCCCGAAGCGAACTCACTCCTGACTTTCGTTTTCTTCTCGGGCTGCCGAGAGTCCGAGGCTGAGCCGCGCCGGGCTTCCAGCCCCAGCTCCCGGGCAGCCGCCTGCAGCCTGGGGACGCGAGCCCCGCTGCTGGGCGCAGCCTCCCCGCCAGAGCCCCGGGAGGTCGGTGCCTCGCCCGCCTCGGTGTGGGGCCAGACCCGGGTCGCCAGCGAGACGGGCTCCGGGGTAGGCAGCTGTGCAGGGTGTGTGTCTTCTAACTGCGGAGGCGTACTTTGCACTGCGGGAGTCCGAACTGGGCTCATGACAGAGCAGCGCTTCTGGTGGGCCAACACGTTTAAGAATGGACCCCCCCTCCCCCCCAGGTGGATGGACATTTGTGTGTCTGTCTGCCTCCTTCATATGCCCGCGTCCGGGCGCGCGCCCGCCCGCTCGTAGGTTGTAACAATAGATTAGCCACATCCGTGGTGTCTGCTGGACGTGTAGCAATTGCAAACATCCTGCTCAAATGGCGCGCGGGCAGCCCGCATGCAATCGTCAACCCATGGCATCATCATCGCGGAATAAAAAGTTCCGTTCCCAAGTTAGGAAGGGTCTAGCCAGCCCCAGGATTGATACATTGCACCCCCACAAGTGCACCTACAGTACAACGCGGACCGAGCATGTTGGGTTTATAGGTAGCTATGGAGCCCTTTGTATTCCTCGTTCTTCTCTGCACGTCAAATTCCTCCGTACTGTATACGAAAAGTTGATGTGCAGGGTTATCTCGGTCTGAAGACGAGCGAGCGAGCGAGCTGCTGCTGTAGTCAGTTTCTGTTTCTGGGCCATTCACAGCACCCTCCTCCCACCCTCCCCTCTGGATTATTTACTCTGTGATTGAAACTACTCCTTTCCCCCGGTATCAATATTAACAAACTCTGTAAAAGCAAGAGGCTGATCAGATACAACTCATTTCAATTTCAAATGAGCCGGTGAAACCTAGAGAGCGAGAATCTCTCTCTCCAATCGAGGAACCGGCTCACTCGGATTTTCTTCTCCCTATTATTAAACGAACTAGACTTTAAAATGTTTACCAAGGTGGGTGACAAAACATCAGTAACCCCCTCTCCCCCCCCAAGTGCCAACCAAATATTTAGTCAGCTTTAGCAAACCGGACACGGAATGTGCTTTTCTCTTCTGTATAGGATGGGTCTCCCCTCCGCCCCCCTTTCCTCTCCCCGCAGTATTTGGTACAGTAGATTTTGATAAAAAGACAAACGAAGCTGTCAGTGGGGATGATGTTGAAGAATGAAGATAATAATGTTGCTATAGGTGGTATTTCAGATGCCATTATTTTTCACTGAATATTTAAAGAGATCTTTCGGCAGAGATGGATATATTCAGTGGTAGGTGTCAGCCTCCTTACCCTCACACACTGGGAAATATACCGAATATAACCATATAGAAACTTACATGATATATGTATACATACGGATACACGTATCTGCATATAACACCCACATAAGCCCTACTCACGAGAATGTCTGCATTTAGAATTATATCAATCACTCGATTAGCTCCCTACGCCTTTAAATCCAGTTACTGTCTGAAAATTATTCGCATTTACAATTTCATTATATATTTGTTGATTAAATTGGGTTGTTTTAAAGCACTTTCCCATAGCGCTATGCATCTGGTGTCTGTACGTGCCCGTTGTGAGCCTGCAATTAAAAAACAACAACAAGGGTTTGGCGAAAGACTAATTTGGAGAGATAAAGTTTAATAACTTTTTTTTTTCGTTTCTCTGCTCCCTCGCCATTGTAAAAACAGACGCTTAGTGTTTAATTTAGGGTCATTTGATTATTTATTGTTTGTTTTCTTCCCCTTTGCTGGGGGCCGGAGATATGGGGGGGCCGGCGGCAGAGTGCTGTTTGCAGGGAGAGAAGAATTGGTCTTTATTGTTGTTGATAGCAATACATCAATTAAATGTCATTGCCGTGAACAGAAGTTGTGAGTGTTCACAAACGTAAATACTGTGATTTTGTTGTTGCTGTTCCCCCCCCTTGAAGGTCCAGATGACAGCGACAGAATTCCCCCCCCCCCCCGCACCCACAGATCTTGGAGATCTTTCTTAGGTTAATTTTTAAAAAAAATTGGGGTGGGGGGAACCCATCAATGCAAATCAGCCCTTGGTTGGAAAACAACCGTGCTGGGGATCGATTTCCAGTTCATTGAGATGAGCACTGAAGGGAGATTGTAAACAGGGGATAATTTGCAGTTCATTCGGGTGAGAGACGATTTCAATGAGATGCAGCACACTGGACTGGATTATTGTTATTAAGGGTTGCGATCAGACATAACAACCTTAGCACTCAGGGGTTAAAAGCTACACAATACCCATATACTTATAATGCATCGTTAATAACGATCTGGAAGAAAATCCAATTGATTTCATATTTTCTGCAAATTTGCACCACCGGTGCAGCTTGTAAAGCGGCATTTACTTAGCTACAGATCGGTCTCTTCGCAGAGCCAACCCCGAACAATCAACCTTTAACCTGTGGAAACATTGTCTCTGCCCTAAAAATTAATACACTTTAAGGGAAACACCGTCAGGGGAAAATTCATTCATTCACGCTCTCAGACGGCAAAAATACCTGCTTTTACTGAGCCAGGGTGGTTTTCTGTTTACTGAGAAAAGATACCGTGCAAAGCAGATTTTAAATATTGCTGTATGCGCCCGCTAAACTGCTAACACCAAGCCGTCCCACAGCTAACACTGCTCACATGCATTTTAGAAATGTGGGTAATTAGGGGCTTCCAGATGCTGCTGTCAGATGGGAACTTGGCTTTGTGCGCCGGTATATAATAAACTTTTGAGACAATCCTGGGGCGCAGCTATCCAGGAGCAGCTAGGAACTGCTCTCTGGAATTGTTTTACTGTCAATAGCCTGGAATCCCGCTATTCAATACGCGCATTTCAACCCTTGTGGGTTTAGGTAGGACTACTTTTGTGGACAATGCTGTCAACAACCCCCCCCCCTTTTTTTTTTTTGATTTATTTTCTAATGATCATTCCTTAAGAAAAAGAAAAAGGGCCAGAATGGAATCCTTCTCCATTATTACTGACAACTAATAATTGATCATTGCTCACAAGCGCAAGCTTTTAGCCAGATAATTGAATCGTAAGCAATACGGGTTGAGCTAAAGGCAGGGGGGTGGGAAAGGAAAAAAACAACAAACAAACCCCAACCCCAAAACAAAACAACTATAAGAGCACCAAAGTGAAGGGGTGATTTATTTATTTATTTTTGCCAAGATAAGAGATGAAAATGATGAATGCCACATTACCAGCCAAGGTGGAATTATTTAATTCAATTCTTTCTTTGCCCATTTGCTGCCTTTTGTTTGACCCGCTGGCCAGCAAAATTTTACACCTAGCCATCCCTTTTGAGCTTATTGATGAAGGTGCTTCTGAAATGATTATCAAGAGATTTACAGCTATCACTCCCCACCTACGGGAGAAGTAATAAAATCAATCCCTCAATCAATCAGACCCACCCCGCCCCCCGTGCATATCTTTTTAATCTATTCTTTTAGCTGTTTTATTACAATGCAATCATTAAATATATTTGTTTCAAATTTAACAAAAATGCCCTTGAAGGACACTGCCAATTTAGATATATTAATAACTAAGTAAACAGGCTAGATGAAACTAGAGAGCTAGTAAACAGACTAGGGAAAGTGTTTTTCCAGGCAAGATGGTTGGAAGCTGAGAAAAATAAAATGCACAGATAGAGGAATGAAACTATCAGCAATGTTCAATATAACTGCACAAAGGAGGTTTTTGTATGTTCAGTCCCCAAGAAGGAGGTGGGGGAAGAAAAAGAAACATTGCAGGAGTTTCATGCATATTTCTTTTGTTTCTCTGTACATTTATTTTATAAGAGAGTTTTGGCAAAACTATACCCACCATAAATCCTATCCTATTATACTAGATATAATACCTTTGTGTGATATTATGTCTTAATTTCTGTGTTAAGAATAAACCTGGAATTTTTTTGCCATGTAATAAATTCTTTTTTTAGTCAATTCCTTTAGTTTGACATTATAACTGATTTACTGCAAGGGCACAATTGTATTCTTTTATATAGTATGTTCTACATTAATAATAAAATGCTACTTAGATTAGTAACAATGAATTAAAGAATATTTTAGGTAGGTTGTAAAAGTGTAAAAAATCACTGAAATAGCTTGGAATTCAGTGGTCACTGCCAGTATGGACAAAATTAGTAGGGAATCTCTAGGGAACTGAGAATTATCTTTGATGCCAAAGGGGATTTTTTTTTCACAAGCCACATCCCCTTATAGCCCAGTTTAATTTGTGTATCAAAGCCACATAAAGCTACAGTGTACCTCCAGCAGAAACAGAGAAGTTTAGAAATGAAATGACACATAGTTCTCCAACCTTATATAAACTGGTTGAAATCCCACATCGGGAATCAAAGACATATTCCACTTTCATGGGCCGTACCATACCACAAAAGTAACTTTGTATGGAATAAAAAAGCATGACGCAAATAGGTACACATCAAGAAAATAGCCTTAAATAAACCCTGATATCAGTTTATGAGGTGGCCATTCGCTAAGTATGGCCTCCCAGGCGTTCTTCTTCGAGAACAGTGCCTTCATGTGAGGAACACGTCATCTTTTCAGATTGCGTTGAACCTAGCCAACTAATAGTGAGAGCCTTAGTTTGGATTTTTTAAAAATCCCTTAATTATCACAATTATTTAATAGCATACAAAGCATTATTGAAAAGAGTAGAAAATATGCCTATGGGAGCCATTAAAAAAAAGACAGAAAAGAGATGGTTGGGGGGTGAAATTGCATCTGGCATTAGTAAGAAGAAAATCTATTGTTCTTTTTACTTGGTTTCTCCTTCAGGATTCGCTTATCTTTGAAACACAATTCTGCAAGGTTTCTCTAGTCTGTCCAAATAAAAACACAGGGCCAAAATTTCATGACAGTTGCCTAATAACTTACACATGAGTTCCTACAACTACAAGGTAATCATCAAGCCTGGGGTAAGACCCATTGTCACAAACTGATTGCTGTTCTTTCCAGAATAATCCTGTCAATTCATATTTACCAACAGTGTGAGTTTCCTACCTATATTTTGATGACTCACTTTAGTTGATGAATAATAAATTATTACAGACTAAAAGCGTCTCAGACCCCAGAGGGAAATGTTGCTTGAGTTAGTCCCAGATTTCATGCCTAATTAAATAAACCTGACAACCTAACTCATTTTCTTAACACAATTTTCGAAAGTTTCAACAAATATGGTACAAGTACTTTAAAGTACATAAACTTCATTTGCATAATATTAAGGTGCACTAACTTACTGTGTGATGTTTACAATTTGAGAACTATCATGATGTTTGTATCAACACAAGAAGTTGGTTTTGCAGAGTTTGGTTCCAATAAAATAAATATGCTGTGAATAATACTTTACATTCCATTACTGAACTAAATACCTTCTTCATGGTCCAAACTCTGCACTCAGTTCAACCCAGCCCTGTCAATTGAATTGATTTGGTGTGGCTGAGGGTAAAATTAGGACTGTTGTGTGTAAATATATTTTTCCTTACTATTTGACAAGAGTATTTTCTGTTGTAATAGGGAGTCTCTTCTTATGCATGGGCCCCAATGCAATAGGGAGATTTTCTTGTGCACCCACCTGCTCTGCCTTTCACAGTTTTGCAGATCACCTCCCCTCCCACTCATGAACATATGACATCCATGTAGAAACTACAGCATTTGCCCACTTTCAAAACAACATTAAGACAGTACTGACTGCATTTGTAGCTGTCCTTTAAAGCAGTTCAGCAGCTGGAAACAATGAAGAGGGGCAGGAGCGTGTGACAAGCCAACTCTCTGTGGACCACCAGCAAGTGCTACCCAGGCCACCAGTGATCCATAGGCAAATCTGAGAATGGCCGCTCTATAAAAATCAGAAATCAGTTACCATCTAGGAGGTGAAAGTCTCCCTTCCCTGCATATCAGACTTTGTGCATGGAAATCTGCAAGAAGCGAATAGAATTCACCTCCACCCCATGACTCATAAACTAGAAAAGTGACCTCTACCCCTTTACATTCCCTATGTGGCAGGCTTGGAGCTACTAGTATAACTGCAGTGGGTGTCCCAAGCCCTACGCTGAATTATTTCTTTTTCTTGCCTTTCATTGATGTCTTTGCCCTACTTACATTTAGAACCAAATTTTGCCTAAAATGAAGTTAATAGGGTTTCAGGGTACAAGAGTCAGAGCAGAATTTGGCCCTCAGTAATACAATAGTTTTGTTAGGTCTAACTGGCTCTCTCCCAAACTTCCCATAGATTCATTAGGATCACTTGGGCTCAGTCCTACCCAATATTTATGGGCCCAATGATCCCAGTGGAAGTATGGTCTGAATACAGATTTAGGGTGTGATCCAAAGCCCACTGAAGCCCATGGGCATCATCCCAGTGCCGTCAACTAGCACTGGATCACTCACTGAGTAACAACGGTAGCCTAGGCCAATACATACACAGTTCTTATAGGTCATATATCATACAGCTAGAAAAAACGTTTACACAAACCCCAATGCTAATGCTACATTTATTTCTAATTTGTTGAATATCATGCATAATTAGTTGCAAACTCAAAAAGGGACATATTTCTTGCCCTGAGGGGGTCTTCAATCTAACAGACCAAGCCTAAACTCTTCATTGATGAAATTCATTCCTGTGCAGAAAGCATGGGGTTTTTTGTAGGACTTAAGTGGAGCAAAGGTCTTGTGCACTGGGGCACATGTCACCCTGTGCAAGCACAGCTACAAGGGGAGTTCTGTTGTCTGAGCAGCGCAAGATCAGGCCCATTATCAGATCCATATTAACACAGGCAACTTTTCAAACGCAAGATGGTACGGAGTTGTCAGAAGTGACAATAATCAATGCTTAGAAAAACTGCCCGATAGCATGATGCCTCCGCCTCTATTTTAATCTAAAAATAATTCAACAAAAATACCTTTCCAATCTCACCAGTTTTAAGGGGTTAAAAATAACTTCATGCGTCTTTACATTACGCTCAGCCCTGCTTCTGCAGCAGTTGTCGATGCTCCAGTTTTTATGCAGCATTGAGGCAGAAGCAAAGCTATCATGTTTTAAAGTGACAGTTTTAGAATCTATTCTTATTATAACTCTACTGAAGTCAATGGAGTTATACCAAGGATGAATTTGGTTTATTTTTCCCCCCTTGCATCCACTACAAAATCCTATGGTTAATTCCATACTAAAGTAAAATTACTGATCTTGTTTTTTCTAAATTGCAAATTCTGTTCCCACCCTTGCTTTTCAGTCCTAGAAATTTTTAGAGTAAAATCCAATTTCTCCCAGTGCTGCTTCTCACAGGACTTCCAGGACTGCAGCTCCTTTGCCCCGATTGTCATGAATTACTCTAGAGTCGGACCAGCTCTGAGTGCGCTCTGGTTAAAAAAGCGACATGGACATGAGCCTAATGGGTGAGAGATGAGTAAGCCTACATTCATGAGCCCCAGCATTATCAACACCATGCAGACAGAACAGGCAGCTGCCTGGGGCTGCAAAATGTTTGGTAACACTTTGCTGTGCTAGTGACTGTGAATTGTAAAGGGCCTATGTTAAATAATTTGCCGACAGCAACAAAATCCTGGGGCTGGTGCTGCCTGCCCTGTTCGTGGAAGCCTGCAGGAGTTTGTTCACTGGTATTCACATGCTGGGCAAACAGCTCACTGCCTCTCTAAACAAAGTGAATATGGCATTTGAGGTATACTGTTCCTTAATGCACCTGTAATCCGAGGTAATCCTGGTTCTTCAAGGAGATTATACAACAAAGGTGTAAATACTAGATAACGAAAGACAGAAACTGTTATTGGCTGTTGATATGCATTCACTTGTTCTGATGGGACACAATGATTATAGATCCACTGAACAATATGGAAAACCAATAATGCAAAACAAAATGTTGTAATTTGGTAGAATATCCTTTGCATTTCTTCTTATCCTCATTTCCTTACTGTCATGCTCTTAACATCAATCAAGGTGATAACTGTAATGTCTAGAAACAGCTAGAATTTAATCTGGAAGAATTACACACAAGTATACCAGTACTGGAATTATATCTGTTTAAAGGAGTCATGTATCACTACAGAGAATGCACTGTTCTGTGCTTGTGGTATTGGCATATATCTCAATGGTTATACTAATTTCAGTTTAGAAATACAGTACTGGCAGACTAATCTTTGGAAATACAAATGTTATAAAATTAAAGATAGAAAAAATCTTAATATGCTGATGTGCAACACAGTAGCTGTTTTCACTGTGCCCAATAAAGATCAAATATGAGCCAGAACCAAACCCTGGTTCCAAATAAACCCAGAACTTTGGATCCAGACTTTGCAGCTCATGTCCATCTCTAATATGTATCAATTCGATCTACCTCTATGGTGGAGGTGCAGTGTGTACATACCAAGTATCTATAAATAGCATCATCATCATAGGTCAGATTGGGCCTTTTGGATCTCTGTGAGGAGGATCCTTTGTCTCTGTGGAGTATTCCCCCCACCCTCAGTGTAAAAAGGCAGGAGTCAGCTGTTGCCTCAGAAGGATTTTTTCCCATGGAAATGAGAGAGGACTCCTTGCAAGTCCAAGGATCCATGCAGGAGAAGTGGAGGCCCTATCAGACTAAGAAGGGGGAAGGGAGTGTGTACACCATACTGCTGCCATGAAACCAGCCAAGATTCCCCAGGAAATGTAGTACCCCCTCAGAATCCGTACACTTTCATGGTCTCCTTCCACAGTACAGATCCCCCTTCAGCTGGGGCAGCCATGGTCAGACTGGTCCCGAGGAGCGATGCTACACTACCAAGTATTGGGGCCAAAGTTGCCAGGAAGCACAGGGCCTCTGTGCTGATGATCCTGTATCTCCTGTGATCTCAGGATACCTATGTGGTTTGTGGGCCAGATTCCTGTCTCCATGATAGAAGACTACAGGGGAAAACTCTGTGAGCTACATGAGTGTTACTGCACAGGGATCTGATCTGGCCCAGTAATAATACTAACACTTTGCACTGACGTGGAACACTTACTCAGTAGCTGCAGCATACTATGTCCTAGATTCCACATAAATGACATGATAATTAGACTACATTATTTGCATGGTTCTTAACTTATTTAATCATTTCAAATGATCAGTATTATTAGTATTTGATTATGTAAAGAACTAGATGGTTCTGGACTGACATGGCATGGCAGATTAACAGTCTTTGAGGTCCCGTTTGTTTTATGTATGGCATTTTATGTCACTTTGGAAAGGGCCAGAATGTCCGACTTGCTTTGTACAAGATTGTAGCACCACCAGCTAAAACTTTCTTCCTCAAGCTAAGTTCATTTTAAATTGTTATGCTTAACAAACTTCCAAATGGGAGTCTAATTGTTGATAGACATTTTGCATTGCATGTGTCTATCACTTTGATTTAATATGCATTTTCAATTAAATTAAAGGAAAGGCCTCTAAGGTGGCAATTTAACAGCAAGACATGTTGTGAATTCCAGATATTACAAATATCCAATTTTCAGTTTCTTATGTGTAAAAATAACCCTCAGAAAAATCAGAGTATTTTTATGGCTGAATTATCAAAAGCTTAATACTTTTTAAAATATTACCCATTTTTAAAATTTATTCATGTTGATCTAAAGCAAACCAATTCTTCCCCATTTATGTAAAATTTCAGCCGTGTGTGATTTTTTTCTTCTTCATTGACGATGAAAGAAATCAGGTTTTATGTGAAAATCCTGTCTCTGGTCTATTTTACCTAGTAGTATGATTTAATTTTCTCTTAGAGAAAACACACATCTGAATTTCTCTAAGTAATAGGTACTTCTTGTCATGTTTGATAAGAGCCATTTAAAAGGAATTCTAAATATACTCTGAAAGATGAGAGAGCAAAACCAGCTCTTATGTGTCCCTAAAAGAACACAAAACCAGGCATAGGAGAGCATATACAGTACAAAGGAGACCTGTTTTATATCAAGTCTACTTTTGAAATGATCACAATTGCAGTTAACCTACAGGCCAAAGTACTGATGGCTGACAGTAGCACAATCATAATCATTTTGAAACTTTATTTTAATTTACTTAAAAGGTTAGACAAAGATATTTTCAAATATATGCATTTTCTTTTAAATTTTATTACAAAAAATCTTTGCATTGTCCTTTTTTTAATATAAATTGCTTGAGATGATTTTGTCCTTAGTGGTGCTGCAGGGTGTCCTAAAACCTATGCTTGATGGCAAGGATAAACATTCATTAAACTTCAAAGCTGCCAAAAGCTCTAGTTATTTTGATTTAGGGGAATAATTTAAATTAATCCCCACGTTTGTGTAGAAAATATGTAAAGTAATCCATTTCTCTGTCTGTCTCCAGCTTTGAGTCACTTACACTCTTACAAAATGCTTTGCTAACATTTCCCGTCTTGAATAATTTGGGGAGAAAATGAATGCTTCGTATCTTGTAAAAGAATGCTGCTTTAGTGACACTAGACAACAAATATAACTCAGGGCTGTGTGCTTATATCATAGGATAACTGCTGTTGAGATACATGCACAAGAGAAGCTTGTCAATGGGCATATTAAAACCTAATTCAGTAAACATTATTTGTAGCCAAAGAGCCAGTGATGTTCTTTTAAGAGCTTTAAGAACTGGGGCCCCAAAAGGCCAACTCATGTGCTCAAGGACTTGCTCACTCAGAGCCTAGAAAAGGCCTATGGTCAAGCATTAAGCATGTATTTTCTTTTTCTAATTAGTTGCTCCTAAATGGGGCAAAGCTATCCAGGAAGCGTACAGTCTAACAGCACGAGTGGATCACTCTTACATTTTTGAAAATTTTAAAGTTAACACAATCATTCTCTGAAAGTGTCATTTGGACTGTGTGCTGTGATGTGCACTGAAAGAAAAATGAATCAGAACCTCAACTGTTGTAAATCCATGTAGCTCTTCTGAAGTCAATGGAGCGACATCAATTTACACTGGCTGAGGTGGTGGCCTAATACTTGCATTCAAATATGCAGGCTGCAGCACTCTCCCTAAGCTGTATGGACATTTGTTGAAATTGAACTGTAAAGGTACAGGGGTGGTATGATGGAAAACCAAAACAATTTAGAACCTCATCCCCAAATCCTTTCTTTTCCAAAACTCCCATTGACTTGAATGGGAGTTTTGGCTGAGTAAGAACTACACGATCAGACCCTTACTACTGTATGAAATGAAGCAGTCAATTTTGTCTGTACTTATGAACTTGTAACAGTCAGATTGTCCTGCATTGACTTATGCAATGTACTGTACATGAATGATCAGAAATGTTTACAAAATGCATTAGTTTGACTCCAGCTTTCTAGCCGGAAAGTAATCAAAGTGAAGAGCCAAGCTATTTCTGAAATTCCAGCTTCTCCAAACTTGAAATACTGCATGCTTCATCTTTCTGCCTATTGGGGAAAAATGTATATACTCTATACTGTGGTCACATTGAATATAGTTCATAATAATACTTCAAAGCATAATACAAACATTCATTACTTAAAAAAAGAAAGGGAGTACTTGTGGCACCTTAGAGACTAACCAATTTATTTGAGCATAAGCTGTAGCTCACGAAAGCTTATGCTCAAATAAATTGGTTAGTCTCTAAGGTGCCACAAGTACTCCCTTTCTTTTTTCGAATACAGACTAACACGACTGTTACTCTGAAACCTGTCATTAATTACTTAATCCTCATGTTGCCCCATGGGGTTAGTAAGTATTATTATTACAGTATATGATCTGGCTATTAAAATAATTTTAAAAATTGAAATTGACAATCAGTGAATGACTAGTCCATGATTTGTAGCTATTTTGCTGTATTAAGTGTTTCTAGTTTTTTCTTTAACTTCCTCTGAAGTGTATACACACTCCTAGACACATGTAATCAGGACTCTTCTAATGTAAATATTTTCTTTATAGGCTTGTTCAGGGTTGGGAGCCCTCACCATTAAATCTTGGAAACTGATTTATTTTGTCCTCTTAATTTAATTTTAACCATCTTAATTTAGAATTTAGCAAAATCAAAACGGTCTCTAGATGAACATCAGGTTTTGTTGGATAGTACATGGAAATGATTATTTCAGAAAACAACAACATTATTTAAAATGTTTCTTTGGGCTGGATGGAGCCTCAAAAAAAATTATTGGCCCTTCCCAAGAATGTCAGCCTCAAAGTTTGAGAAGCATCACTTGATATGATGCTGGCGATTGTCACGGGCCAGGACCAGGGCCAGGCTCCTCAGCTAGAGTAAACTGTTGTACCGCCAAAGAAATCAGATATCAAATGAAGCTACATTGATTTACATCAGCTGAGGAGCTGGCCTATCTGTCCCACCCATGCCATTGTTGTTTTGCAGTCACCAAAGAGTTCAGTTCCGTGGGTCAGATCCTCAGGTGATATAAATGGACACAGCTTTACTCGCTATCTGACATCAGTGGAGCTCTAACAATTTACTCCAGCTGAGGATCTGGTCCGGCATGTTTTAATGGCATGTGTTTATGAGGCACCTGAGGACCTGATTTTGTACTCGTCCATCGAGCAGAACTCCCACTGTGTAAAGACTATAGGCTGAGGCCCCTTTTTAGTTCATGTTTCCAGACTACATTTAAGAACTCACAGGAGTGGTGAGAACAAATAACATTTTCATAAAACAGCGTGGCAGGATATTTCTAGCATTAACCAAAACGTTTCTAAAATGAGAGGTCACTAAAGGGTTACATTTGGTGCTTAAGTAGTTTAACTTACAGTCCATATTTGTGGCTTTTGCCATCTCAGAGTTCCTATGAGAGCATGTAGAATTTCATCAGTGATCTTTCTCCATTTTATAACATTATGCCTTTATACAACCATTCGGCCTTACACCCCTCTAACCTGCATCAATTATCCATATGAAAATACTATAACACTCTCCCCCCTCCCCCACCTCAAAAGCAAGTATCAATAGAAAGAATGACAGTGGCTAGTTTGCACACTTGAAATGGTTTATTTGTTGCAATCCTGTGCACAAGATGTTTATCAGTAACCACCAGACAGCCATGCAGAAGAAAGAGCCTTAATTCTGTCTGAGACAGCCTCTTATTGCTATTGATAGTTAGCATCAGTGTCCAGTCTGAGAAATGGAACTGCTGCAGGCAACTTCAGTCAAGACATCCTATTGATCTACTGCTTCCTTTGCCTCCCTGAAGCTAGAGGAGAAAAATAAAAAAGGGAGGAAAAGCTTGCCGTATAAGGGGCGATGGAGCAATCTACGTCTTACAATCATTCAAAAGGGGTGTGTATGTGCATGGATATTCCTGATATTCAGCACCTCAAACAATTGTAACTCATGCACACAGCCATGATAAATATAAATGTCAACATATTGGCAATGTCCTTTATATAAGAGGTGTCACTGGAACTACATTTTTAGCATGAAACATTTTTGCGGCATTTTATTTTTCATTGACTTATTGTGCTTCTATTATACTCTGTCTAACACAATCAATCTAAAGCATAATATCTGAGACGCCTATTCATAAATAATACATATTTGGGTCATTTTCATTCGTATCCTACAATGAAGATTTACAAGCCAAAAAACAAACAAAAAAAGAAACAATGTGTGGAATGCTCTAATTCAGTGGATAAGAATATATTGCCGTGATCAATTAATATGTTTTTCTGTGCATTAGGTGGACATCTTTATGGTACATACATAAGGATTTATAATTTAGAGGCAGAATCAGCTCTAAGGCTCCAACATAAAATGCTCAAAAAGAAACTTTTCCAAAGATTTTTTTTTGAGAGTGTGCTAAATGCAGTAGACTCAAGCACAACAATAACCTGTATCTTGTGTGAGCGTATTGTTTAGCTGAGCCCTGCCTGTTACCTTTGGCATTTAATAATACACAAAAGTTGACCACATTACATGACGCACCTAAGAAATAATAGTACTTTATTGTGCCATTCATCCAAAGACCTCAACATACATTATACAAAGGTAGGCAAGTATTATTATCCCCATTTTACAGATTGGGTAACTGAGGCACAGAAAAATTGAAAGAGAAACATTTTTTCAAAAGGCCACACACACAATCAAGTGCATTTTTTTTTATGTGCATGAGTCGCTTGTGTGTGAATCACCCTGAGTGCAGGAAAGGGCTCCACTAAAATCCAGTGATAAAAGTCTTCATCTTTTCCGTTTCCAATTTCTCAGGAAAAAACGGAATCTCTGCCTGTGTCCCAAAGTGAATGAGTATTCGGGATATGTGCTGTGCCAGAGGAGCAGCACGAGAGGCTGGAAGGATCTGCAGTTAGGGTTGCCAACCCTCCAGGATTGGCCTGGAGTCTCCAGAAATTAAAGATTAATCTTTAATTAAAGATTATGTCATGTGATGAAATTTCCAGGAATACATCCAACCAAAACTGACAACCCTATCTGCCTGCAGGGGAGGGTGTGTGTGTGTGTGTGTGTGTGTGTGTGTGTGAGTGAGAGAGAAGGTTGTTGGGGAGAGGGAGTGACAGGTTCCCCCTCCCTGCCTCCACATTACCTGGACTATGTGTTGGGTGCCATACTGGTTTCATTACACTGCAAACAGGGAGGCAGGATGGAAGGCTCAGAGGGAGCACGCAATCTCTGCACAGAATGGGATGCAGCTCTGCAAGACAGCACGCAGGTGGCAAGAGAGTAAGAGGCATTGCTGGGTGGAGGTGGGGAAAGAGTGGGCTGCTATGGGAATTTCTCATCCTTACCCTGTTGGGCTGGGAGGCATGGTTTGGGAAGGGCCCACAGAGCGTACTCCCGGCACCACAAGATGGATTCCATCCCTGTGCATCTGCTCAGTGCCCGGCTGGGCATTCAGTTCTGGGCTTAGTGCATACGGGGTTATTAGATTAGCCTTTCAGATCTGGAAATTTGCTTCAAATGTATTTCAGATCAAAAGTGAAATGAATGTAGCTGCTACAACAAAAGCAATTTTATGTTTCATAGGCCTTTTAAAACACGTTTCCATAGAAAATAAAAACAATAGGGAAAAAAGGCCTCATTTCATTTCCCCTTTTTATAGTTTGACTTTGAAAAGGTTTTGTGTGAGAGTTGTACGTGCCTTCCAGTGTCAAAAGATGCGGTACCGGCACACGCAAATGGCTCAAACCGTGGAACTGTTACAGTGAACCAGAACCTATTAACCTGAGAATCCTGCCAGAAGCAATATAGTCCAGGTATTTTGTACCAAACATATTTGATAGTCCTTTTAATATTACATGAAAGCAAGTGCAAGTTCACTCGATGAGCATTGTGTGTTCATCAGATCTGGGGATGATCCTTACAGAATTGTGTACCATCTGAAAACAGTGATTATTTATAAATCCCTCCTTTGTTTGAATTCAAGTGCAGGAACAGAAAAACAAAATAGGTGTTTTCCTTTTTGGTGGTAACAAGAAAAACTAAGAAAGTTCTGAGGTTCATCCTGGTTTGAATAAACACCCCACTTTTCAGATACTTATAATTGTCTGAACCACACAAACTCTTAAATCTGCACAACTGAGCTCCCATCCTGCAATATAATTGATAAAGGCAGACCCTTGTGCACATAAAAAGTCCCACTTATTTCAACAGGATTTGGGGTGGGTGCGGTCCACATTCATGTAGGTCAGACTCCAGGATTGGAGCCTGGATTGGAAATCTCTGTAGAATAGCCTCTCTCATAGCACACAGCACGACTGCTTTGGCTAAAGCTGAAAGCACAAGGTTTGAAATAAGTTTATCCCCCATTTTATTTAATGCCAAAAAATGTTTGTTTGGGGTTTGGTTGGAATTTTAGACAAAGTTTGGTTCAGTTCTTATGGTACATCTGAATCAAATTGTCCATCTCTATTTCTTTGGTTTTACCACAAAAACAGAACAAAAACCATTTTCTAACTATGCTAAAGAGTAAAAAAAAATAAAAATTTAAAAGCCATTCTGGTGGTACTGTAAACAATGCATGAATGTTAAAATGGAGATTGCAATCATAGTGAACATCAGGATGTTTAGCATCAGTTAACAGACATCAAATAGATATCAGAGGACAGATTTCAGGCTCTACTTGTCCTTAAATTCCATACAGTGAGCATATGGTCATGCTTTACAACAAAGAACTGAAATCAGTCTCAGGGAATCTTTACCTGAATATGAGCAGACATGCAGTAAGAAGATGACTTCCAAGGAAATTTCAAAACTATATTATCAGAACATCCCAGAGGGGTGTGAGATCTTGTCTTGCGGGACAGTAGAGTTAACACAGCTAGCAGAGGAGGAAAACATCAGAGGAAAACAAATTGACAGTCTGTATCAAAGATAATCAAATCCAGACATGTGCAATCCCAGTGGAGGATTCAAGGTAAGCTAAAAAGGTTCTGTAGTATTAAATGCTGTTAAAGCAGCCTGTACAAATAGAAGAGAACACCTCTCGTGATCTCTACAGATCAGTGATTTTCAATGTTTCTTCATTTGCAGACCCCTAAAAAATTTTGAATAGAGGTGCAGACCCTTTTGGAAACCTTAGACATGGTCTGTGGAATCCCAGGGGTCTGCGGACCACAGATTGAAAACCACTGCTATAGATATAAGAGCCAGATTCTCAGCTGGCGTAAGTCTATGTAGCTCCATTGACGTCCTGAGAGCTATGCTGATTTATACCAGCTGAGGATCTAGCCCAGAAGGTTGTTGAACATTGTAGCTCTGCCACCAGCATTATACCATGGTGTAAAAACTGAGTAAAGAATTCAGAGAGTCTATGTGCAGTTAACCAGGAAACCAGCTAGTTCACAATAGCACAATTTAGCACGTTTGCCAAAAAAGGCAGGTTTTATATGATTCTGGTGGAAAAGTGCAATGTCGCCAGTAGCATGGCCAAAACATTTGCTTTGAAAAGGAGGAATCTTATTTCCAAGGTCAACCGGAGGTTTTCTGGGTTCACTGTGAAATGTTTTGTGGGGCCAAAGAAATATTTCCTGGGTTGTAGGGAGCAGGGAGGAGATGTGTAGTTTGAACATGTTTCAAGTCAGCCTGGGAGGTCTTTTTGTTTTTAAATATTTGCATCTCCTCAGACAATTTTTGCGTGTGAGAGAGAAACTAGAAATGGAGAAAATGACTACTTCAGTGGATTTCAGCTGGGCTGCTCCAGGGACACTGCTTTGTTTGCATCCTCCTCCAAAATGCTTTTCTTCAAGACATTTTCTTTCCACCACATCTGATGAATTGATACAGCAGACTCTTGCCTAATGTTTCTCAACCCTTTTTTGGTAAAACAAAGAGTTTCTGGATTGAGCAATGGCTTCCTTCGTGTGGCCACTGACAACAGAAGTGCTGAAAGAATGGCCTCCTATGCAGTGAGTAGAGTGAGAGGCAGAGTCTCCTGGGAGTGGGCATAAATTAATTGGCAGCACATACATATGAGCTTCACAATGAGCAGGTGATTGGAAGTTGTGCTACTGCATGCTAGAGATCATCATCTGAAGGGAGAAACTATCACAGGAGTCGCAGTGAAAGGTTAAAAGAAATATCCAGGAACAATCATATTTTAAAAAAAGAGAGAACTTCTTACATCTACCAAAGGAGCTTGGGGGGAATTAATGTCCCTGAGTCAGAAAGACTGAGAACAAGTGAAATACTACCACAGGAGTTGCCAGTATGCCTGGAGAGACAATATTGCACTTGCAGTTTAACCAGGCAAGTGCCAAGAATCCTCTTGCAGATGCTGTGAAGCTGCTTTCAAATACAGGAATGTACTCTGAACCCAGTGCTCAGGCCCTCTCTGGCCTTCTTATTTGCTGATTATACCAGGGAAACCTATAGTGAGGTGTTTTGTCCTGAAACCAGACAGAAGCCGAGGAATCGATGTTTAACGTAAAACAGCAATTTCAAAGAGATCTCCCTCCGCAAAATCAGGCAAATTACGCAGAGTGGAGTAAAGAATCTAAATGGGAGAAAAGAGCAGAGGGGTGCTTGGGGGAAGTAGAGATGGTCCCTTGGGTAATATGTGATGGGATGCATAGTCTTTGTCGGGGGTAAAAGATTAAGTGAAAATGTAATGAAGGAATGATCAGATGTAGTCAGATCAGAGACAGTTAAATAAAGGAATGTGCTAACCTAAGATAAATGTGAAAAACTGGACCTGTGTATAGTGTAATGGTGCAGCCACCTTGAATGATTCAGGATTCAGAGAGGGAGAATCCCCTTGGATCACCCCCCTAAATCTATATAAATTCAATCTGAAGGGCTGGTAAGCAAAGAAACAAAATAAGAAAATGGAAGGGAAAAGAGAGAGGGCCTGATTCCCATTTACATTAAGGCTCTAGCAGGTAAAGGGGCCTTATAGTGCATTTAAAGCACAGTTATACCCACTTTTAGATCCTTTCACACTGCTGAATGGCATAAAGGGACATTTGTGGAAATGAGAATCAGACTCAATGTACCTGCAGTATCTATGAACAAGAAAGCTGCTGTTCAAGGAATCTGAGGAGGGCAGCATGAAAAGAACTTGAAAGATGTAAACTTCTCTGGTTGGCTTATGTTTCTGCTGGTCACGTGACTCTAGTAAGACTGAACCAGGGATTTTCCATCGCCAGGCAAGCAGGATTTTGCAAAAGGAGGAGCTCAACAGAGCAAATAAGTGCTGTGGATAGAGCCCATATCGATCTCTTCCAAATATTTTGGTAAATCTCCATCCTTAATGCATCCTAGGGTAGGAGAGCAGCTGGAAGCCCAGTGAATAACTTCTTGGGTATCCCCAAGTTTGGATATGACTCTAGGAAGTTTGAATGTCAAGTCTTTGGAGGCTGGGAGCATTGCAGACTTTCAAAAGCAGCCTCAAATTTGCAGCCCCCAAACTGAAAGTCCACATTTTTAGGCACACAATATTAGAGGCTTAAATTTTTGCTTAACCTGCAAAGTTGGATTTGCATGTACAAATAGTATTTATCCATGCAAATTTGGAAGTCAGATCTCCAACTAATCTAGTGGGTGCTAAAAACTGGCCTTTGGGGAATGAAAATAGTTGGACGTTGCGGTTTGCAAATTTAGAAAATGAATTGTGGCCACCATAAACAATTTTGGCCATGGAAGTCTCTGAGGGTGAAGACTGTGTTCTGTATTGCTCACTTCCTGAGATTAGGTTAACCATAGATTGCAATACAGTCTTAGTGGAGGCTATTTGCACTGCTCAACTTGAAAAATGGTGCCGCGCCCGTATCTGTTTGTGTCAAGCATGCAGTTACAATGATGGAGGACTGAGGGGATGAACCTGAGGGAGTCAGAACGAAGGAGCTGGTTAAAACCTTTTGACCCCACTCTGTCAAGTTAATTTTCCTCTGAATCATACCTGTCTTTCTGTCATCTTAGATACCTCCAAAGTGCCTATCCCGACAGTATTTAAGCACTGTGCAATGATTAAAACGCATGGAACATGCCCACAAAGGGCATCAAGCTCAGTAGCTCCTTCCTTTCCCAGTGGATGAAGCACTGTTTCAGAGCAGGAGGCAAATGGGTATATGTATCCTCTTGGCATGTGCCTGTGCTCAAATGGGTGATGAAGTTGAGCCCACAACTCTGGTGTCTGGGGAAGCCTGTTGCAAAAACAGGGGCAAAAGGGGGCAGGAGGAAGGAATAGGAACCAGCTTTATGAGCTAGCAAATGTAATGATGGACGGCTACGTGCCAATAGAAGGCATAAATGTGATTGAGTTTGCACAGTTGGAACTATTAAGGGTTATTTTACTTTTAATTCTCTATGGTATTTTCTCTTATTCCTTCCTTACCGAGACCCTTGATTTTCACTTGCTTGATGCCTGGATGAAGTTGTCATACCCCAAAAGGTGATTTCAGTTCTTGGATGCCAGGAAACCTTTTCACTGATCAAAACACAGCTGCACACACTTGCTTGATCTGTTAATGGGTGCCACAACTCTGGGGTATGTCTGCCTATATCTGTGAAAATAGATATAATTAGTATAACAGATATCATACATATATGCAAATCTAGGAGGTAAAATGATTCATAATAAGACAAGGTTTTCATTTACCAAACCTAATCAAACTATCTGAATAGCAAAATCAAACAGATATGACCTATATTCGGAATACTGCTGTTGTAGCAACTTCAATGCACTCTTGAGCTATTGTTTTAACATGGTCTTTTTTTAAAAAATGCAACCTTTTAAAAATGTATTTTGATTTTTTTTTAAAGCTAATTTAATCACCTGCTCTCAGGGCATCTCTCGCCCGGCTAAGTTGTTTCCATTACTTCCCACAAGTGGGCAAGATGTATGATATAAGTCCACAGGGCCACATGAATTGCCATTCTGGACACAGATCATAGGTTTTAAGACAGTGAAGACAGCAAATTGCTACCTAGTTTATATACATTGTTTTCAGTATAAGACAGTGAGCAGAATATTTCCTTGTAGCTAATCCTTCTATATATACTGAAATGCATACAACAGCCTTACTACCATACAAAGAAACTGACAACAATTGCAGTGTCTTTCTTACATTAGTAAATTTAATATTACAATTATCTCTCTTTCTTCTTGTCTTCCAGGTCCTATCTGGTCAGATCTAGCAAGCACTAGGCCCTGCTTGAACAAAGAACCTAAGCATGTGAATAGTCAAATTGACATCAATGAAACTACTCACATATTTAAAGTTTAGCACCTGCTTGAGTTCTTTGTTGGACTGGGGACCTAAATGATTAAACCTCTGATCAAAAGCCAACTGAAGTCAATGGAAGTCTTTCCTCTAACTTCAGAAGGCTTTGGATCAGGGCCTAAATGTGAACAATTTTGCATAATAAAACCACCCCCACTACATAAATAACAATGCCACCACTACATAAATAACTATAACAATATTGTTATGATTTCTAACAATACATATTAGAAGGCTAGGTGTTCAGCATTATTTGAAGCCCAGCAAAGTTTTGTCTGGGATAAGTGCTACTAAGTGGCCTTTCTTGTAATATAAGAAATGAAAACAGAATTGATTTACTGATGGTTTCTTTTTTTGATTTGAAGACTTGTTTCACAACAGTTAATTTTGAACTTTTAATTTTATTTCCTTCCAAAGTGTCTGAGCAAAAGAATTTTTATGGTTTTCATCATAAGCTCCAACAGTGAGACATTTCATCAGACAAAGCTTTGAGTGCATGCAGATGTCTGCAATACATAGCAGTTTTTCTTTAGGATGTAACCAAATTAGCACAAATATCTTAGACAATTATGGGCAGAGCCCAGCTTCCATTTAGGCACCTAGATGAACCAGTTATCTGTGTTTCACACTTTTGAAATTCTGACCATTGGAAAATATAAGCTTGGTACCTAAATATTATGGGGATGTCCACATTGGAGACTATTATTTCATCTTACAAAATGTATTTACACAAAGGAAAGTGGCATCCAACTAGGCTGCATCTGATGTGGTTTTGTTTTCATTATTAAGACCATTTTTAGTATTTTGAATTCCCCTCAAAATTGCACAGGATTATGAATGATTTTGGGTTTCTGAACAGATAACGGTGACAGATTTCTGTACACAGCACCGTATTTTCGATGATAGAAGAATGATACCTACGGTAGTTCAAACGTGTACAGAAGCCCCTCTGAGTCATTTGTCACTTGCTGCTTTTGACTTACTATAGGTTTGATTCTTTGTCCATGGATGTCAGGGGATGGATCACTTGATGACCTGTTCTGTTCATTCCCTCTGAAACAACTGACATTGGCCACTGGGCCAGATGGACCTTTGGTCTGACCCAGTATGGCCATTCTTATGTCAATGGTGAAGGTCCCACTGACTTCAGTGGTGCTAGATTAAGCACTATTTGCTCATCATGACGCCACAGGGTCAATCTTGTGAGGTACCGAGTGTGTCTCTTGATAGCAATGGAGTTAAGGTCACACAGTGCCTCTTAAGAGATGCTCAGTATTCTGTAGGATTGGGCCCATAAGCATGTTTCCCTATCACATTTGTCTTTCATTGTCTATACAAATTGTAAAATGAAAAGAAGTACTTGTGGCACCTTAGAGACTAACAAATTTATTTGAGCATAAGCTTTCGTGAGCTACAGCTCACTTCATCGAATGCATGCAGTGGAAAATACAGTAGGAGATTTATATACACAGAGAACATGAAACAATGGGTGTTACCATACACACTGTAACAAGAGTGATCAGGTAAGGTGAGCTATTACCAGCAGGAGAGCGGGGGGGAGGGGGAGAGAAACCTTTTGTAGTGATAATAAGGTGGGCCATTTCCAGCAGTTGACAAGAACTTGTGAGGAACAGGTGGGGGGGAAAGAAACATGGGGAAATAGTTTTACTTTGTAAATGACACATCCACTCCCAGTCTTTATTCAAGCCTAAGTTAATTGTATCCAGTTTGCAAATTAATTCCAATTCAGCAGTCTCTCGTTGGAGTCTGTTTTTGAAGTTTTTTTTGTTGAAGAATTGCCACTTTTAGGTCTGTAATCGAGTGACCAAAAAGATTGAAGTGTCCTCCAACTGGTTTTTGAATGTTATAATTCTTGACGTCTGATTTGTGTCCATTTATTCTTTTACGTAGAGACTGTCCAGTTTGGCCAATGTACTTGGCAGAGGGGCACTGCTAACACATGATGGCATATATCACATTGGTAGATGTGCAGGTGAACGAGCCTCTGATAGTGTGGCTGATGTGATTAGGCCCTATGATGGTGTCCCCAGAAGAGTACCCAGAAGTTACCTACCACAGGACTGGCCCAACAAAAAAAATAACAGAACGCCACTAGCCATCACCTTCAGCCCCCAACTAAAACCTCTCCAATGCATCATCAAGGATCTACAACCTATCCTGAAGGACGACCCATCACTCTCACAGATCTTGGGAGACAGGCCAGTCCTTGCTTACAGACAGTCCCCCAACCTGAAGCAAATACTCACCAGCAACCACACACCACACCACACAACAGAACCACTAACCCAGGTACCTATCCTTGCAACAAAGCCCGTTGCCAGCTGTGTTCACATACCTATTCAGGGGACACCATCAAAGGGCCTAATCGCATGAGCCACACTATCAGAGGCTCGTTCACCTGCACATCTACCAATGGGATATATGCCATCATGTGCCAGCAACGCCCCTCTGCCATGTACATTGGCCAAACTGGAGTTTAACAAACTAAATTTGTTAGTCTCTAAGGTGCCACAAGTCCTCCTTTTCTTTTTGCGGATACAGACTAACACGGCTGCTACTCTAAAACCTGTCATTATATAAATTGTGATTTTCTAGCTTGCTACTGCACTTCTGTTGTTGAAAGGGATGATAATGTTTGTTTGCTTCCTTGTCTGTGTTCATGAGGAAGTGAGATGAAAAAATGTAAATCCTTTTTGAAGGGAGACTGCCAAGCAAGAAAATCCTTTGTCTGTCTGTCTTAGGTATTTCCAAGTCACCTCTCAAACTGGTACAGCTACAGCTACAATTCCTGGTGATGCACACGCCTTGCTTTCAGAGCCATACATACAAGTTTATGATGCCGGACATGGAGTGAACAATTAATAGTTACTTAGCTGATGGCATGATGACATTTCTGATTACAGTAATACTCAGCTTCACAGATTTTCTCATTTTTAAGCCTAAAAACCTTGACAATGCCTCTTTTTAAGCAATAATTATTAAATAGAAATAGTCAAGTTAAACTATCATGCTGGATGCATATAGGGATTGATTCCGCGCCTACAAAAGTCCCATTGTTTTCCGTGGTGCTAGACCAGGCCTATAATGTTTGTGTAAATAGTACTTAGTAGTAATCTGTCTAACTTCTTGATGATTATTCATATAAACATTTTAAATTCATATTTCTTGAGGAAAACTTAGTGGAATAAAAGTGTATGTACACACTTTTACTTTATCAGTAAGGTCCCAATTCCAGGCCAACACTTAAACACATGCTTAATTTTAGGCATGTGCTTAAGTCTCATTGAGTTTGATGAGATGAACACATGAGTTTAAAGTTAAGCAAATGCTAAAGTGATGTTCCGAATGGGGATGCTTTCCTGAATTAGAACTAAATATATTCTAGTTCTACCACAAACTACTGGACTTATTGATGCAAGAATCATGGGGTGAAATGCTACGGGCGGGGCTGCCGGGATGTCAGACATCATAACACTCCTTCTAACTGACCTTAATATCTATTCATCTAACCCTTAGTCATCTACTTCTGCTCCTGACTACAGATGCCCAACATTTGCACTATTACAATAATAATAAGTAATAGTAACAGATAACTAATTAACTAGGGTTTCAAAGTACTTGTCATCAGGTGGCCTGATCCTGTGTGGCCCCTCGGGCCAGTGCCTGCTTCAGTTCTCCCCTGCCAGGGGCTTCTTCAAAGACCTCCTTTGTCCATTCACTTCTCTGGTTCTCGTTTATTAAATTAACACACATTCACACTAAAGTTCTCAAGTCCCACCCCCCACCAAGTCCCTCCAGTCCATCTATTTACCTCCTTCTCAGGTATCTCCCAGGCCTTTCCTTCCTGGGTCGAACTCCCCAAGTTCCAGGTGTCTCTGCTGGAACCTCTGTGCTCCCAGATGCCTTTGTATTCTACTCTGGTCTTCTGGAGAATCCCTTCTCTCTACAGCTTCCAGCCAGTCTTTATAGAGAATCAGCTGATCCCTGCGCAGGTGTGCCTCCTTCGTAACTAACCAGGGTTGGCTGGCCCCAGGCCTCTAGCTCTTAAAAGGGCAAGCTGTCCTCTTACGGTACTTTATAAACACGTATCAATTAATTCATATCATACCCCGTGAGGTAGGGAACTTGGGGATAGAGGCACTGATGCTATGGCACCTTTCCCCACAGTCTACCTGCCGACCCTTTGATCCTCTGTGTATCTTGTCTGTGATTTTTGCTCTTCTTCTGCACCACACCAATGTGGGAAGAATTTGGGCCTAGAGAAGTGCATGTTTAGATTTCATACATCTCCGACCCTGAATTAACAGGATAGTCAGAGAAAGAAACAAGGGGGGGGGGGGCGGGGTGGTGTAAATTATCACAGGTGCTGAAATCAGCAACTGATGTCAATGCGCTTATGAAAGTTTACACTGGGATCTGACCCAGACAATAACAGAAGAAAATAAGGCCCCAATTCAACAAAACACTTAAGCACGTGCTTGGCTTTAAGGATATGCGTAAATTCCATTCCCTTTCAACATACACTTAAATGCTTTGCTGAATCAGGGCTGGACAGTCAAACATGAGAGAGATTTAGGTGGGCTGCCCAATAACAAGGAAAATGGGTGGGTAGGTTTCATCCCATAATTTCATTTCTAAACTTGTTAATCAGGTCACCTGAGTTCAACAGCCAACTCATCAGAGTTACTTATTATGATCTAAACTCATGCAAATATTTTCCTATTTATATTTAAAATATTCAGAACCCTCTGATTTATTCCTCATAGGACACTATCAGCCATGCACACAGTTGATCAGTTTTGGCAGTAATGGGCTATGCCAGAAAAATCACAGTTTCACAATGCTATTTGGTGCTATTACAGCCTGATGCCTCCGTAATAGGCAGCTCACTGTGGCTGCTGGAATGATAACATATATATCTGCCTGAATAATAGTTTTGATAATATTTAAAATGACTAGCTCCTTAGGATAATTATATTGTTAATAGGATATGTCAGCCAAAAACTATCTTGAAAACTCAAGAGGAAAAGAGATAAACTTAAAATGCCAGATGAAATAATAATATTAATACATTTAATATCTCTTGGAAAAAGCTTATGGAGTAACAAAAATTCGGAGAGTTCTCATTCACTGCTGTATTATTCCATAAAAATCGGTACAGTTACCCCAACGTAAAACTGGAGTAACGAAAGGATGACTCTGCTACCGAATCTTTTACTTAAACAGCGATAGCTGAGACATAAACCATAGTCCGGTTGTGCACTTTAACAAAGTGGGTTTATGCATAGTCTATAACAAAATGTATAAGACACTGGCTTTTAAAAATAATCATTTGGTTTCAAATTCGAGTTTCAAAATATATGACAAATTCTTGACCCTGCCTGTAAAAATCCCCAAGTCACGAGCCAGTGGGATAAAAATCTTTTAATTGAAAAAAAAAAAAGGCTTGTTGATGAGTTTGCTACACTGTTAAAATGTTTAACCACAGCCTGGAGCTACAGCAGGCATTACATCTGATGTTAGTATTTATTAGAGCGTCTGGAAAGTACGCAACAAAATGCGAGCTGGAGTATTTTCTGTTTGTTTTTGAAGGAGATGCACCAACTAACTAAATGTAAAATAAGACCAGTTTCTTAGAGCTGAAGTTATGCAAGTAGACTGGGGACAGGTGTATTGTTTGAGAGGGAGAGAAATATTTTGCTCCAAGTACAGATAATTTAAAGTTGCCCCAAAAATACTCAATAGCAAACGATATAAGGAAATGGGTTAGAGAGCAATAAATATGACTCTGGTGATTTGCCTAAAACTAAATTAGGGAAGGGAAAAGGGCAAGATACACCAAACCTACAGCCCATTCTGAACCCATGCTTTGAACACATGTCCTGAATAAAAGTCAGAAATCCTTGTTCTGCTTTTGGCTGTGGTTACGGGTGCTTTATCCAGACAGCGTGCAGTGGGCTCACTGGTTTCAATTGTCTAGAGCATTCCAAAATACTTTTTTCTCCTGTGAGGTTGTCTGTGCATATTTTCAGCAGACATTAAGCAAATCAAATGACTTGCACTGCAGGATAAATACCTTCCAGTTAGTTAGAGACATTTCACTCTGGCTAGTTGTTATTAATTGGCTGTTGCAATCTACTGAGATTGCACTAATGAACACAATCACTTCACCCAGTCTAATATTGGTAGTGCACTAGGACAAATCCTGCCCTCTCCTTCTTTCCCCTGGAAAGCCCCAGATGCTGTTGAAAGCATTCTGCTCTGGGGAGAAAAGTTGGGGATTCTATGAAGGGTGGGGAATGGTCCACAGTGGCTGTGCCTGTGCACACTGTGATTTGGAGTAAGCCAAAGCAGGACTGCTGAATTCATAAGGTTGGCCAGCCAAAGCCCTCCATGAGGGCAGGAGGTGCATTGGTAACAGGAGCTACTGCAACCTCAGGGTTGCAGTGATCGCTGAGGAGCAGCCCAAGGGATGAGTGGGGAAAATTCCTTTGCCTTCTCCACAAAAAAGCATAGCTTAGAAACGTCAAACTCTGCAAAATCCATGTAACTACATTTCCCTATCACTGTTCCTCCCCTCCTTTTGCATGTTACACCCAATCGCAGTGTCTTATCTTAAATTAGCACATAAGAGCTTCAGGAACAGGAACTGGTCTTCTTATACAATGGTACAAAGTATAACACAAGGAGGCCCACAATCCTGAGTAGGGCTTCTAGGCATTACTGGGATACAAATACTAATATACATAGTTACCCTGTTCCAAGCCCAGGCATGGTGTGTGAATGGGAAAGATTCAGTCCCAAATAATATGTGTAGAGAATATTAATTCTTTTTTGTAATTGTCCTTAATGGCTCCGTATACATAGAGAATTACTTTGATGAACCACACTGCCTAGAACAATGTGAGAAACTTGCATGTACCATGGAAAGCATATGATTCCATGATTCATTAAACCTTATTTATTATGTGTAATTAGGCACCTCTTAGCTGAACCCAGGTCTCCAGAGATGATAATACTTAGAACTTACATAGTGCTTTTCATCTTCAAAGTGCTTTACAAACACTAGCTAATTAACAACATAATAAGACATGAAAGGCCAGCGTACTTACCCACTGTGCTGTCTAGCCCTTGTATAATTCACATTTTGATGTTTTAAAATATAAGAAGCATTTTGGGGAAGGGGAACTTTACTCGCTTTTTTCTGTTAAGAATCACAAGTGTCTGTGCAAATAAAATAAGTAAAGAGGTGACGAAATCCCCAGAGTACTTCTCTTCCTTGTTACTATTTATTGCTCCTGGCGTATGATAGAAAGAAATATCAGATTATTCTTACAGACTCTATTCAGTCCACAGCTGCTTGTGGCACTCTGAGCATTTGGAGCCACCATGATGGTTCCTTATGTGAGGCTGTTTTCCCTGAGACTCAGTTGCTTCTCTGGGATCACCTAAGGCCACAATCTCCTGAGGGCAAGCAGGAGACAGTCAGTGGGGCTATTGGACTCTAGCAGGTGACCAGGCTGTGAGGGGGAAAGCCTTTATTTAAACACAAAAGTCATCAATAAGAGTAAAGGAAGACATAGGAAAGTACTGGCCAGGTACATTTCTTTCTGTAAAAATGTCCATGTTTTCACACCCTTCCCCTCCTTATATGATTTAATGTAAGATTTTTGCAGGGCCTATTATACTTCAGATTTCACGTTTGTTGGATTACCTAGAGGCATACTGATGTTAACCATGCTGAGATGTGGGTAGAGTATTTCAGGCTTATTTCTAAATTAACATTTCTTCCTGTGTGGCATTCGGTGGTATAACGTATTGTAGAATGCTTAGCCCCACAATCAGTATCCTTCTAATTTTAATGCTATATAGACACATGGAGGGCAAACTAAAAGAGGAACAATCCCTATAATCCCATTCAGTTTTAGTAACCAGTCTTTCTAATGATCAGGCCATTTCAATGATCATTTTTGAAAACGCAGAATGGCTGTGTGTTGTCTGAGCGTATATATGGGTTTACTTAAGGATCACCCAGCCACCAGTTAAAAGACCAGACAACATCACGGCAGTATCTCTCTTCCCACTCCAAACAACGCCTACTGCTGCCCATTTGGGGCTTCTATTGTACCAAAATGTAGAGAATTTGCAGACCAGTGAAAAATATATAAAGCAAAGCAGAGAGAGCTAGCAAAATACTACACATCCCCAAGACTGCCAACACAAAATGCCTCAAACAAAGAAATGATTCGGAGTGACTGGCTGTATCTAGTCAGAACCTATATTGCAAGTGACAAAGGGGTGCACCAAGGACCTGGAAGTGGGACATGTGCTCCTAGGCTGGACTCAGCAGGCCCTTCTTTAATGCAGCTGAGCGTTCCAGCTCCTGAAAGCCAACAATCTTGCCGGGAAAATGGGCATATGAGATTCTGTCACAAACATGGGGTCTAATTAAAACAGTTATAATGTAAAAATACTAAATGTAGAACAGAATTGTCAAAAAGTTTTATACCTAAAGTGTGAATACTAACTTTTCCATGCTTATTTGTGTAACACTACATTTGAATTTGCCTGAAGAAATGTTGAATAAAGTTGGTATTGCAAAGATAGGTGGGTATTTGATGATACTGTTGGTCATGGTTGTGCTCAGTAAAACCTGCTATGCTGATCAATGGATTATCAGAATCAAATGACACACTTCCCAAATCAGCTCTTACTCCATAGTACCTAGAAGACACTGCAAAACTCCACCAAACAGCAGTGTTCCCTAAAATATTTACATATTCAACCTTTTACTGCTTTCCTGTTTATAGCTTAGAATTACACAGGTCTGGCGTGAAGAATAAAGTGGTTTTTATAAATCAAAGGCTACACTGAGTTTCCGTAAAGTGAATTCAGTAAAGCAAAGCAGGGAAAAACAATTTTGATATTAGCAAAAGGGTCATTTAAATCTTGTCAATAATCTACTAGTATGATGCCTCTAGTTATTTCTGAATGATTTGCTGCTAAAATAATTGTAGAACACATGCTTTCGTTCTCGTAGCACAATGCTTCTTTCTTTCTTTTTTGCTTTTTTGTTTGTTTGTTTGTTTGTTTGTTTTTGCTGGGAAATATGGGCGATCAGTTTATATGCATCAGTCTCTTTAGAATTTTACAACTTTTTTTTTTCCAGTCTAAGAATAGCCTAAGAATAGGGTACTGTATGCTGCACAGTTATACTAATGAAGAAGGTGGTTATAATAAGGCTGAAATAACTGGCCTTTTTCTGAGCTTTTAGACAGTTAATATTTGGTAACTCTAACAGGTCTCTGTTGAGCTAAGTACAGCACAAGACAGTGATAATGGGTATTCTCCAGCTCCTCTCTAATAGTCATAACAGCTATTCTGTGGACTAGTTTAACCCTAATTATTACTTATGCTGTTGTCACTGTGATGTGCTCATTATTTTCTTTCATAAATGGGCTGCTCTATTGATGAACTTTTGACAAGAGTTGCCTATAGAAATAACCCTGGTTTTCATTTGGTACATTTAACCTGAAAAGCCAGGATCAAGAAAGGAAAACTAGATTTCAAGCTGGAAGGTAACTGAACCTATTATTTATATGAGCTTTGATACATTTTACTACTTTCACCAAATGCAGATGATGCTCCAACACCACCCACTTCAATAGCTTACCTGAGTGTTTTTTTGGATTTTGGTATCTTTAGTATGATAATGACCTAGGGTAGGGTGTAGATTCTGCAAGGAATTCCCTAGGTCTCCCTTTCATCTAATCTATCTATTTATCTATCTATCTAATCAGAAGTCAGAGAAACTTCTTTCAGAACAGCTCTGTTCTTCAGTGCCCTTTCTTAGTAACAGCCTCTTGTACTGCATGACATTCTGGAACTTCGATCCCATAACATAATTGCTGACTTGTGAGAGACATTTTGGGGCTACCTTTTTAGAAAACATGCTTGTTGAAGGACCTCATCTTGTTGATTGAAATTACAAGGTTGTTAGACAGCAACCCAAACAAAAAGTGATAACTCCCACTCAAAAAGCCCATGTAACTGGGGAGCATTTATCAGGACAAACCCAGACAAAGACTCCTCTTACATGTAGCATAGACAGTCTGACTCCCTCAACCATGGTTCAGCTTTTCTAGCTCCTGACATTTCTCCCACTAGCCACTGCTTCAGTTAAAAACACAAACACAAAACCCCCAGTAGCCCTTAATGCACTAGAGATGGTGCAGACCTGCAGAACTTCCCTTCTCTTTGTGTAGGAACGTTCCTCTGGAACAAGACTCAGGGGTAAAATGGCATCTTCCCTTGTAACCGCAGCGTATTCAGGGATTTAGTCCCTTTCAAGCTAGTAGATAAACATTTAGCTTTATTATACTTAAAATTGACATGTTGCTACCTATCTCCTTTGCCAATGCATTTCATTTCCAGTCTGAAGAAGAACTACGGCTGAGTGGCTGGAGCAATCTGACAAGAAAATGAAAGAGAGAGAGAGAGAGAGAGAGATGATGGCTGGCCAGCCTTGGGAAAGAAGAGCGAAATAGCAAAACAGAAAAACCATTCATTCAGAAATCCAGGTTCTCCTCATGCCCCTTGGATGTTTATAAATGACACCTTTTTAGGAGCTCGTTTCATTATATCTAAGGTCATCCCTTAACCCAATGGGATTTAAACCCTATTACACTAGGTGATGTGCCAGTGACAGGGTTAGTGATTGAACAGGTAACAGAGGATACATCCCACCATTTTGTTTCCTCAGGGGTACATGAGTAAAGCAAGGCCTATAGGGAGATGTTTACAGTGCTGGCTTTCGGTCTCATTGCCATTTGCTGTGGCAAACATCCCATCCGTAACACTAGCAAAGCTCCCCCAGTCTTTCCACAGTGGCTGGATGGGATGCAGAGTGGTTAGTTCTAGTATGCAGGCTTGGCTGTTAGAACTAGACAGTTCAGGATGTGAAAGCACTCACACTGGTCCTCCCATTCTGCCAGGGTGCACATAACCTTCCCTTTTCATTTCTTTTGCACTTTCACTACCACATTCAGACTCTTTGGGAGAATAAAACAATCCTTTTCTATTAGATTCTTCTCCAGCTGATTCCAAACAGTGTAATAATCCAGTTACCCATTAGAGGAAGCAGCAGAAACTCTGGCTCTGAATCTTATCTAAGTACTTACATGGGTTTATTAATGCAGCATTTGAGCGTTCTCCAAGTATTTATAGATTTATCCTAACAGATATTTTTATCCCCATTTTACATATGGGAAACCGAGGCACAGAGCGACTACATTATAGGAGCTGGGAACAGAACGTAGCTTTCATGAACAAGAACCACAAGACGATTCTTCCTTCTGCCCCACTTCACTTTGCCAGTACTTTCAACTTTCCTTGTAGTTTCACCCTGGAAGGTCGTTTGAATGGACTTGAATGAAAGCAGAGAAAAAAGAGATCAGAGCCAATAGAGAAACCAGGCAATAATGGTAATGCAGATGCTTGTCCTTCAATCTGACTGTCACACCAACGGCAAGATGGGGCTCTTTGTATGCTAGCAGATAGCAATTGCAAAGGGCTACTGGGAGTCTCTATATTGGCTGGACAAGATGGAGTGAGCTACTTCAGTCAGGCAATGCAGCAAGTAAAGATGGCGATGACAGCATATGGAATATCATGGATGGCTGGACTGGCAGAATATCATCTATGTATCCATGTATTTCCTAAGGTGTCTAGCACTATCATGTCTAAGCACCCATTTAACAATAGTGACAGTTAATGATCTATAGATAAATCTCAGCCTATTACATTTGGTTTTAGGTCAATCTTCCCTTGTTTACACCTTTGCCCATTTCTTCCTCAACCATTGGGTCACTGTAGCATTTTCTCAGAAATTATGAATGTAGCTTTGTGACTTGTGGCAGTGGCAGGAGTGTAGCTCTGTGTACCTCTCGATGCTTATTCAACGGAGCTCCTTGCAGAAAAACAATACAGCCAGTTGGTGAGACTTGTTATGAAGCTGCAAAGTTGGTGCCTTTTCGTAATATTTGGAATTAAACTCTGAGGGGGCGGCAGTGCAACTGCTCTGTGCACCTGCTACTTCATTCGTGGTCAGAACTGTTTGCAGTAAAGAGAGTTCCCCTAACCAAGATAATCTGCCACAAAACCTGAAACTCAGTTTATTTTCCATGTAGTTAGTATCTAGTAAAGAGGCTGCAAGAGCTTAGCTTTGTGTGTCTGCTAGTTCTTTTCAAGAATAAGGCTTGTGAGACTCAATTAGTGAGGCCTATAATGCTTTCGGAAAGTTGTCCTTTAAACCACATTTTCAGAGCTAGAAACACAAGCATTTGGAGTGGCATCTTTCTGCTGTGTCAGGCAAACTAATGCTTGTCGTCCTCCAGTCAGCAGAGGCTCCCTTCCATTCATTCTGCTTCCTTCTATTTTTAAATGTATTCTCACCAGCCAGGCTATGATTGCCAGCTTATAGACTCACTTGTAAGGCAACAGCTTCTCTCAAGACTTTGTGCATAAAGAATCAAAATAAGTTTTGGGGTTTTTTTGGTCACTTGTCCTGAGCTCCTGTACAAAGAGATTTTCCCTCTCATTTGTTTCATCTTTCTCAGTCATATACCTACCCTCTATTCATGTCACTCCCAAAGGACGTGTGCTGACTTACACTCCATGTGACCCCTGAGGTCAGTACAAGTCAGAGCAGTGGATCTTATGGAATTTTGCCCATGGCTTCTAAAAAGGCAATAATTCCAGGTAGGACATTTCAACATTGGTCAATAGATTCTCCTATTAACAAGCTACTGAGTCCTGGCTAACATACACACACACAGAAGGCAAGGTAACTTCTCAAGCTATCCCGACACCGCTGCATTTAGACTCCTAACAAAATATATTTTATTATTGGGCGTCTCATGAAAGAACCAGGATTCTAGAGGGGATAGCAGGCATCATCATGATGATGATCTAGGGTTTATTCTGTATAATTTTTGTTTGAATTATTCTAGAATGGGAGTTGGCTGGGGCAAGCATAAAGCTGGACACAAACAACAGAGCTTTTGACTTGACACTTGGGAGAGTTTGCTTGTGACTCAAACTCTTGGAAGAGGAAATGGCATTTAGAGCAATCCACAACTCCTGCAGAGTCATACTAGTGTAGAAGCAGACTGGAATACATCTAGTTTGAAGATTTATTAGTTCAATTACTGTTTTGGGAGCAGAGGCCCTAATAAATTATTAGATATGCTATTGGGAAACTGATTGCTGATGAAAGGAAGAAGGCTGACTTCGTTAAATATACATAATCAGTGCTATGGCTCATTTCTGGTTGATGTATATTTACTTTTATTGTTTTTCTTTATAAGATTTTTGTTCTGTTAATATTTGCATATATTGGTGAAAGCAAGTTACTTCATGTTCTCAAGTTTGGTTGTACGTGTGTGTGGCTTTTAAGAAAAGGCGCTAGAAAGTCACTATAGGGCCTATTTTGGGCTGCCTTTGAGTCACTCTTAATGATAAGAAATAATTACACAAAAATAGTTAGGGAAACACACTGAGCCTCATTCTGCTCTTACCATAGCTGAAACCTGTAGTAACACCACTGAGATCAATGAAGTTACACTAAGAAGAGAAGAGAATCACATCCTTTGCTTTGAGGAGGTAGAGTGAGTGGGTGCCACTCGAGTGCAACACAAAAAATCATAAAGAAACTATGAGTTATTTGCTGCATATTAAACTAGTACTAGTGGGTGACAACCAGGACCCTGCCCCAAAACATGCTTTACGGTGTCTCAAGGCAAGTTGGGAAAATTTAGGTGGGTAAAAAAGAGCCCTCCAAAAAACTGCAGTTAAAATATTCAGCGGCATTGAGCCAAATCACTTTGGCCAGATTCTTCCACCCTTCCCCAAGATGAGTAGTGCTTTACTCCCCTTGGGGCGCTACTCACCATGAGAAAAGGTGGCCTTTTAGTAACATTGTTTTACTGTGTAGACTTATCTTCTATGGCTGTAAAATATCGTTGCATTTCTTATAAGGATGATTCCTTCAGGAAAAAAGAAGTTTTTAGAAGTATGGAAGACAAAATGATAATATGCACCCATGCCAAGGATTGTGTGAGAATAACATGAGCTCTTTACCACCACATGCTGCACTGGGAAATTTACGCACAGACACACCTTGACTGAGAAAAAATAGATGGGGAATTTCAGAGTAGCAGCCGTGTTAGTCTGTATTCGCAAAAAGAAAAGGAGTACTTGTGGCACCTTAGAGACTAACAAATTTATTTGAGCATAAGCTTTCGTGAGCTACAGCTCACTTCATCGGATGCATGGGGAATTGTAAGAAATAACTTGCTTCATCTGATAATAAATGTGCTTTGCAGAAATACACCACGATGCATGAGGGAATATAGTTTCCCAAGGTTTAAGCTTACTTTTCCCAATCAGCGTGAGACTAGACAGTTTTTCAAAGCCGCTGCAAATAGTATTCCTCTAATGGATAATGATAGTTTTAAAATACATGGTTTTTGCTTATGTCACACTAGAACATTTTTGAACACCAACACAGACAGCCTCAATGGTCCTGTTAACTTCCCCAATGTAAATACCATAGCAATTATTATAAAGATAAATATTTACATGCTGGGAGAGGAGAGACAACTGGCTGGAAAATGACTGCTTAGAGAAATAAAGGAGTCATCCAATGAAAATGAGAAAGAGAGGTCTTCTTTAATAGACACAAGTCCTGCAACTACTATACAAGAGGAAGTTTAAAGGAAATTTACTAGCTTGTCCAAGTTCAGGTTCACAGAAGCATCAGTCATAAGGAAGTGAGACCAGGTTTAGAACAACATGCTATAGACTTTTGAAATGCCTGCTCTCAGAGCCCAGACACACGTGATCGGTAAGTTCGAAGAGTTCTTTACAGTCAGGACAGTATCAGTTAGCTCCTGCATGCGCCACACTGTTTCAGACAATGTGCTCAGCTTTGAACAAATTATGCATATAGAAACATTTGCATCTATAGGCATAGGAACTGATCCTACAAAGGACAGACCTGTAGAGTATCAGGGCCATAGAGAAGGTTTACCTTTATGTTTGAGCAAGTCAAAGGTCAGAGCCAAAGTAAAGCATGAGAAATCCAAGGCTGATGAATTTTGCTTCTGGAACTAAAATTAGCCTATGCCCTTAGAGTGAGTTACGAAAACCTTCCTGGTGAATATAATGAGAATATGGGGTGAACGTAGATGAGAATTTCTGCTGTATTCCCATTTTAAATTATTATAATTAGATTAAAGGTTCCCACAGAAATGAATTTATTATAGCAATGTGTTACAGAGTTTAAGAAAAACATTTTGAATGGTCTGTTTTATAAACGTCTTCAAACCTAAAATTCACTGACTGTATGAACTGGAGATCACAGAACAGAGTATTCAGTTAAAGCTAAATAAATCTGTGTTGGTTTTGCTTCTTTCATAATAGTAAGCCAGATCCTCAGCTGGTGTAAATCAATGGAGCTCCATTGACTTCAGCGGAGCTAGGTAGATTTGTATTGGCTGAGAAACTGTTTAAAGCAGATATGTTTGCTTAAGAAAAAGATATTAGAAGTCAACATTTTGCAGCAGTCTTAGATATACTGTCGGTGAATAATTAAAATCAGGGTGAAAAGGAGTCCCCTGCAGAGAAGATATTCAGTTCTGCCATCTAAGTGGGAAATGTTTTATGCGTGACTAATAATGCAGTTTATGGTTTTCTTGTAATGCATTGTCCTAACTTTAATCTTGAATCATTTATCAAGATTCTCTATTGTACTATACTAATGGGTTGCTTTAAAAGAGCCATGACAAAAATAATCTGTGCCTTAAGCAAAATCGCCATTTGTTTTTTCCTCTGACAGGAAAAAAAACAACCCTCCACTCTTTACTGAAGATGAGTTTTTGAGTCTGGCTCAGGTAAAGCATGCAAAAGTTCAGATGCTTATCTGAATAATCTGAACTACTTGGGCCAAATTCATTCCTGAAGTAAGCAGGCATGATGCCACTGAAGACAAATGGAATTAGACCCATTTACACTGTGGATGACTTTTTTCTTGCATCTAAAAGTATAGTATGAAATTCTACCAGGAGTCATACCTTTATGTCAGTGGTTCTCACACTTATGTGATTATTAACCCCCTCCCCCACAAGTACATATACCTCCACCCAGCTCTGAAGGCAGAGCAGAGAGCAGCGGGCTGGGTGCCCAGCTCTGAAGGCAGCGCTGTACCCACAGCAGCACAGAAGTAAGGGAGGCAATGTGACAAGTGATGCCCTCCCCACAGCTTGAGAACCACTGCGCTAAATTAGTTAAGCTCAGTGAGGCTGTGTGGGTGTGGGGGCTGTTTTTGGCCCTTACACTGCAAGGACCTGATTCTGATTTCACTGATATCAGTAGAATAACTCCATACACATGCAGAACTGGTATAAGTGAGTTCACAAACAGGCCCTAAATCTTGTCTGTGTGTGATTTCTGACACACCAATCGCTTCTGTGTCTGTGCAGAAGCCACAAGAAATAGCCTACTGTGCTGTGTTTCATATTTTCTGGGTCCAATCCCAGTAAGGCACTGGAAGGGAATATCCCTTATCCAAACCTTTCAAAAACATTTGGGGTCAAGTTTGATACTAAACATTAGCTGGCGATTTAAGAGCAGCGATTCTCATTTTATCCAGACTTCCTGACCTGGACTTTCTTTGTATCCAGGGAAGTCTTACTATTATTGCTAAGAAAAGGTAGTTTTTGTTTATTGTAAAGGAAAATTGTTGATCACTGGGGAGCCAAGGAAATATTGTGTCAGAGTTCAGTTTGCTTTATCCCTTGGTTAATTAGAATCCTACTCACAGAATGTACTCCAAAGTGGAAAGTACAGGAGAGACGTCTTCAAACAGTTAGAACTAATTTTACTGGATAAGATATTTCACTTAAATATTTTGATTTGTATCTATATCTCAAAATATTTTGGGGTCGGTGGCTGGAGGGAAGAAATGTAACGGGCAGTCTAGTCTATACTGCTTCTGTTTGGCTTTGGGGCTAAGACCAAGGGAAAGTTCTAGTTTTATATTGGCTGTGTCATCTTTTGGGGATTTGGGGCCCAATGTTCTACCTATCAACTTCCCTAGGAAGACCTCATGCCCCTGCAATGACATGGCCTTATCCATCAAATAGGCATTTTCATTCTGTAAACAGTTTGATCCTGTTGCTATGGGAAAGGAAGCTCCAGGAAAGAAACAAAAATGCCAGTCTCAAAGGGACATTGTGAGTCTTAATTCATTGCTGTTTATATAATGTGTTAGCATCCTCAGGGCTTGTCTACACTTAAAATGCTACAGTAGCACACCTGTGCAGCTGCAGCACCTCAGTGAAGACACTATCTATGCCGATAGGAGGGTAATCCACTTCCCACAGAGGCGGTAGCTCGGCTGACAGGAGTTCCTTTGACCTAGTGTTGTCTGCCTGGGGATTTAGGTCGGCTTAACAACACCGCTCGGGGGTGTGGATTTTTCGCACCGCTGACTGATATAGTTAAAAGCAACCTAATTTTCTAGTGTAGACAAGGCCTCAGACAGGAGGTGTTGTAGATGTAAACCAGATTTATTATTATTAATTATTATTATTATTATAGTATCTCAGCTCCTGTCTTTCTTTACCCCAATTTTCCTCCTACAAACATCTCATGCAACGTATACAAGTAACATTTATTATATTTATGGACGTCTTATTGACATCAGTTGGAATAAAATGAGTTCAGGAGAAGCAGCAATAAGTGTAGTCTATGCCTCAAAAGAAAACAGAATGTATTAAATATATTTTGCAACAAATTCTCTCATTAAATAAAATTTAGGGAATTTCACAGAAAATGTTGAATTTTATATCTTGCTCTAATGGTGACATGTTGAAAAATTCTGTTGATATCATTAAAAGTTCTGATGCTGAGGAAATTTACAGATGGGCCCATTCTCCCCATGTTAGTTCTTAATCTAATTATATAGACATGTTCACTTTGTGTTTGATGAAGGCACTTGCCTTTACCACTGACACATAACAGCACATGCCCCCATTTAATTTGCTAACATGTATGTGCAATGACTAAATATTTGTAATATACGGAATGCATTGTCACTTATTTTACTGCTCTCCCCCAGACAATACTTCCTTTCTTTGCTGGTTTCCTGAAAAGTGTGTGGATTGAAATAAAACTCCCAGTTCTAAAGAACTGAAACTCCTTCATACTTATATGACTTAATCCAAAAGTAAGTATATTTTTAGTACTTAAGTTTTCATTAAAATTTACAAAACGCCCTTGACTGTACACTGATTTATTGTTGTATTAGGTAAAACTACACACACTGTATAAAATACCATGTTACTCCACTTGTAGTCTGATCTAACATGTTATCGGTGATTGCAAGTACATTTTATAGCCCCAGCTGCCGAATCGAAAAGAAAAAAAAAAGGTGATACAAACATCAATCTCCAGGATAAAATCAGACCACTTTCTACCACAGTTTGACCTTAGTGATGCCTTTGGATAGTCTTACTTGTCTAAGTCCTCACAACAATTACCAAGGGACAGTTAGAAAATGCAGCTTTAATGGTGAGGGCTGGAATTACTATCTGCATCAAAGACTTAAACCCCAACCCTGGAGATTTCCAAGCATCAGAAGAATTTGACGTAGCTCTGATACTGCTATAAGAAATAAATGGAATAAGGCTGCAGAAACCATTCATATATTTTATTTGTGTTCTTTATCATCTGTACCCCTGAACTCTGTAGTGTCATTAGCTGATATAAAAAGCTATAAATAAAAACACCTACAGATAACTAGACCTTAAGATATATACTATAGTTTGCAATATTTTATTTATAGCACAAAGAGACACAGTTAATTACAGGTCACAGAAACGTTAATTTATGTCATAACACAAGTTACAGTCCAAGAAAGAAGCCAGCTTATTTTTGGACTGCCACAATTTAGCCTTATAGCGCCTCTGTTAATTCCAAATGCCACAATTATCCTAATAGAGCCTCTGTTAATTCCAAATCCCACTGCATGTTAATAGAATGCAGTAAAAAGCAAAGCAATTCAGTAGAATAAGTGTCTCTAGTCAGCCTATTTCACAGTCCTGAATAGAATATTCACATCAAAATAACCAAAAAATGCATCATCTGTGATACAAAATACTGAAGGTTAAAAAGAATGGGGTGAAAGCAATCATTAAAAGGCTATTTTGAATAAAAAAGCAATTGGATTTATATTAGCAATGAATTTAATAAATCATATTTGTTTAGAAGTAACAGAATTACCTGTTAATTTATACAAACCCTTTATTAAGAAAGCAGTCATTTTAATTTTTAAAACTACATTGATGACCTAGAAAAGAAATATAAAATATCCTTATATTCAACATAGAGTAACAAAAAAGCTAAAGAGACAGCAACCCTTTAAGCTATTCTAATGTATATAAGATGATTATTATGATAAACATTATGTGAAGAAGGCTGGAGTTAATTATATTACATATAAGGAGAAGCTGATCATCCTACAATTTATAATTTATGGCTCCCTAATTTGCATTTATGATCAAAGGTATTCAATTTTCAGGACTTGTAAAATAACATGATTTGAGCAGTTATAAAGATGATATGCATTTATCTAACTTCAAAACTATGTTTCAGTCTTTTCAAAACTAGTTACATACAATTTCAGGAAATACACTAGATAGTCTCATGCAACTTATAATTGTCGCAGTAAAATGGTAAAGTCATTTTTGGAAAGGAAATATCACTATTTTCAGTAGAAGGCATTGATTTGTCAAATTTTACACAAATACATGAAAGCAGTAGGGTATTACATATTTGAAATACAGAATTTGTAAGCCTATGTTTAGATTCACCTCAGGGGAAAAATGCATACACACTATAGCTTCCCTCTAAGAAAAAACTGGCATGATACTTTGCTTTGTATTAGGATCTGACTACCATTGAAGAGCAGACAATCTCTGCTGTACAATACTAAGATCTGCAGGTCTGCTTTATAGCCAGTGATAAACATAACTTTTGTATTCACAATATTATCGCTTTTTTTCTATGGTAAAAAAAACCCAGACGAACCCAACCCTCTTGCAGAATTTGGAGCTCTTTAACGACTGTATTAACACTTAGACATTACCAACATGTATTTTCATCCAATGTTCCTGCAGCTAGGCCAGTCTTGGACTTTCTAAATCTCTAACAAACAACTTTTTGGTATCTCTTCACTATAGATTTAATTTTATATGACGAAAGGGGAGCGCTTAGCAGAATACAGGAGAAACCCTTCCAGGACAATCTCCCTATGAAGATATATAACAAGAATATGTACTTTGAATAGAGGAAAAACAAGTCTTCACTTCTATTGGATTTATATACGAAAATTACATGCAATGAAATAATTCATTACAGATCTTGAATATCTCACAGTGTTAAACAACTTATGGCCTGATCCCGTATAGTGGTGAGAACATGTAACTCTCCTGTTGAAGTAAATGCGGTTTCTCAGTACTCCGCTTTTCTTAGGATCAGGCCAGAGGTGAGAGACAATCTGAGATGATCTTGGTTTAGAAATGGTGTTAAAATACAATTTGTTTTTATAATATGATTTTACAGCCTACTGAACAGAGATCTGTTTCATCGTTCCCTTTACTTCACCACATATTCCTAATGTTTGTTCATTCTAATTAGCTGCTTACAATGTTGAACTCTAAGAACATTCATAGGGGTTAAAAGAGAATAAATTAAATTTACAAACAGTGTTGCTGTACCATGACTGTTACGCAGAAATGCAACAATATTAACTCTTTACTTTTAACAGTTCATGACACCACTATACCCAGTTAACCTACTTGCAGACAGGAAAACTAAAACAAAGATCAAGAAACACCTGAAAAGCCACCCACTGTAACAAAACCTTCCTGGATAGCTTATATCAGCACAAGTTTCATTACAATCAAAGAACTCACCTTTCACTGCCAGTGCTGATGTCTTCTCCAGCACGGTCTGTGCCCATGTGCATGCCTGAACTTTATTTGCTCGTATAACATCTGTCTAATTTAGGTCCAAATTTTGTCCTGTGTATCCGCATGCAGCTTCTACTAGAGACAAAGAGTGAAATCCTGACTCTACTGAAGTCAATGAGAGTTTTGCCATTTACTTTAAAAAGGGGCCAGGATTTCACCCAATAGGAGTTCTGTATGTGCGCCTGAGTGAAGAATTTGGCCCTTATTGTAAGCTCTTTGGGGCAGGGAATGTATCCTCTTATGTGTTTATTATTTATATAGTGCCAAGCCCATACAAATACTAATACAATTTGGACTGAACCCTTGGTACATTAGTTAGGCCTTTACCCCCCATTTGCAAAAGCTTTAAATGTAAAGGGACCGGTATTTTTGGAATGAGGAAAGACATTTATTTATCTAAAATGCCAATGAATATTTGATTTGATATATTTCTAAGTATATAACATGTTAGAATCTTCAGGCTGACAGGCCTCATAAAATGTAAGATTACTAAGTACTGTACGATAGCTGCAGATAGAACAGATTTTGTTTTCAGTACAATCTTATAGCACATCTGTGCTTATATCAGTGAAAGTATAGTTACTGTGTGCATTCATGGTAACAGTGGTTATTTATGTAGCTTCACTGGTGTGCTCTGTATATGCAGAAGGAAGGGCCAAATGTACGTGTAATTCCATTGAAGTCAGCACCTGAGTTATAATGGGAACGAATTTTGGCCCAGAGCAGATGTCACCAGAATTAAGAGTAAAGTGGGAAGGGAAGTTGTGTTTGGAGGAGGGATCCGAAGGAAGAACATTGTATTTCAGCCTGGGTCTAGCAGGAGAATAGCAGAGTGTTCTAAATAAAGTGCTGTCAGTTTATTTTATTGTGGGAGGGGAGAGAAGGAGGGAATGCACGAACCCATCCCCTATTTTAAATGAAGTTCTGTGTACTTTTTGCAGCAGCTTTTCAGAGAAATGGTGCATAATTCTTAGAAAGTCAGTTTGGCATTGCTGCTGTTTGATTAAGGAACCACGCTTATGATTCCCCTTTGCTCTAGAAGTGGAATTATTTTCTATTCACCCGCTTAGTTTTTGTTGCTGTTCTGACTAAAGGTTAATGTTTCACTGCTGGGCTGAGTGAAGATCACCAGTTTCCTATTACAGTTTGTTTTGTTTTTTCCCATCCATGAGTCTGATTTCAGCAGGTTTTGACTAATCCAATTCCCTGAATGCTAACCACCATACAATACGTTTTATTCATGTAGAACACAATGATTCCACAAATAAGTGTTGGTTTTGTTTTTTTTAAGCTGATTGGGTCAGGAACTGTCCATGCAGCCAGAAGAGTCAGTCTCTGGCTGTACATGTGCTGATTGGCAGTCCTCCTGGGGAAAACACAAAAAGAAGAGATACAGTAATCTTGCATTACTGAACTAGGATATGACACTGGAACTACAGCTCCCTTTTGACAGGGCCTGCTGTTTGCAGTGGATCTGACAATGAGCCAGGCTACGGAATAGCCAGTTTCTGATACAGATGAACACATAGAATAAGAAAATGAGAATTTAAGGGGAGGGGGGGAGAGGAAAGCTATTCAGTCATCTAGCTTGTTTGAATCTACATCCAATCGTCAGACCAATGCAAATCAAATGAAAAAAGGATCTTCCAACCCAAACATTCAGCTCCCATTCCAGAGATTCAGTCTTTATCTTAACTACTGCACAGAATTTGAAGTATGAAGTCATTTTTGAAGGCCTCTCTTTTATGCCCTTGCCCAAAAGAAAATGAGAGTAGAACCACAGAATTCTTCAAATTGATCTGCTATTGTGAGCCTGTGCTCCCATTCAGAGTGACTAATTGGATAATTTAGCCATAAAACCAGCCTAAACAATGTTACTCTGTTGAAAGTCCACCTTTCTGCCAAGTTGGCAGCTAGTTAAACTAAGATCATTTGAACTTGTATTTGCAAAGTTTTGTCTGAAACCCAGGGTCATTAAGACTATTTTTGTAATATACTAAATGAAAGCGTTAACCATAAATGTTCAGTTCAAGAAAGGAGAACCTCAGCACTGAACAATTTGACTAAGTAAATATCCAGATAAACTGTAAAGCCCAAAACTTTTTTCTCAAAAGTAATATGGAGATGTTTTAGTTCTTTGAACTAGAATAAGTCACTAGAAGAGTAAGAGGAAGCACTGAGCTAAAGAAGGAAGCCGAGCCAGAAAGGCAGAGGTAGCAGCCTATTTCTCTTTGTTATCAAGTGAAATGACTCCACAAATATGACAATAAATCACTGCAGGAATCAATCTGAGTGGAGGCAACTGCTCCATGCTGATAATGCATCAATCAATATTTAATGTTTACACTTTAATTAATCCGCACGTAGGAAGCATTCTTTCAGTGACAAAAAAGTGATGAGAAATAAAACACCTTTTATATCAAACAGCGACGAATGGCTGCCTATCTGTTAGGCTTTGATTGGGCCCTCAATTGATCATTGTAGCCTTTTTCGATTGCACCAGTGTACAATGTCACATTTGGGTATAAAACAAACACAGGCTCTGTGGGGAAAGGAGAGGGAGGAGGGGGAGCTTCAGAATCTGGTTTTGGATGATTACAACTTAATCAGAACAAAGGAAGGCTGATACCAAAGTATGGATTCTTTGAAAAGACAGAGGAAAGGCAAATAAAATATAGGATTTTCAAAATTTGTGGCAGGCACCTATCTTAACAGACTTCTGTTGTGCTCCACAAATGGTGATATATAGCTCTTTAGAGAGACAAAAATCTGCCACTAAACAAAATCGCCACCTCTGACACATTTCTTATGAAAGCTGCCAGTGAAGATATCCTTTTATTTTGTTGCTGTTCATTTGTGATAGCATGCATGTGTGAGGTGCTGTACAAACATAAAGGAAGGCACAATCTATTCCCCAGATAACTTACTTTTTTTTTTTTTTTTGCACAATCTATTAAATTTTTGTGACCTATGATTTCTTCTTTTTTTTTAAATAAGTCTGATTCAATGTTCATTGAAGTCAGGGGAACGACTGCTATTGACTTCAATGGGCATTGGATTGGTCTGTAGATGAACAGCACTGTGACGAATGGTAATTAAAGACAACTGAAAAGACCATGACACTAGTATCAAAAGCTTTTAATTTATTCTTTAAAAACCCCTCTCTAGATCCTAGGTTTTCTCCTTTATTTTTATGCTATTTTTTGTTTATTTTTCCAAAGCATAACATTCATTAAGATAGCTTATAATAGATACAAGAATTTGTTTAACAAAAATATAACTTTCTCAAGCTAGGCTCAAGCCAAAAGGTTTGGATCTGAATCTAGATTCAAACTTCCTCAAAATTCAGGCAGTTTGAATCCTGAGTTTTGGTTTAGCCTGTTACAGAATCTGCTATAGAATAGAAAAGTGCCTTGTCATGCCATTGTAAGCTTTTATGTAGCATGCCCTACTGAAATTAAAAATTAAAGATATCAAGCTGGGAAGGGTTGCAAGTGCATTGGAGGATAGGATTAAAATTCAAAATGATCTGGACAAACTGGAGAAATGCTCTGATGTAAATAGGATGAAATTCAATAAGGACAAAAGCAAAGTACTCCACTTGAAGGAACAATCAGTTGCACACATATAAAATGGGAAATGACTGCCTATTAAGGAGTACTGCAGAAAGGGATCTGGGGGTCATAGGATCATGAGCTAAATATCAGTCAACAGTGTAACGCTGTTGCAAAAAAAGCAAACATCATTCTGAGATGTATTAGCAGGAGTGTTGTAAGCAAGACACGAGAAGTAATTCTTCTGCTCTTCTCTGCACTGATTAGGCCTCAACTGGAGTATTGTGTCCAGTTCTGGGTGCCACATTTCAGGAAAGATGTGGACAAATTGGAGAAAATCCAGGGAAGAGCAACAAAAATGATTAAAGGTCTAGAAAACATGACCTGTGAGGGAAGATTGAAAGAATTGTTTTGTTTAGTCTGGAGAAGAGAAGACACAGAGGGGACATAACAGTTTTCAAGGACATAAAAGGTCATTAAAATGAGGAGAGAGAAAAATTGTTCTCCTTAACCTCTGAGGATAGGACAAGAAGCAATGGGATTAAATTGCAGCAAGGGCTATTTGAATTGGACATTAGGAAAAACTTCCTAACTATCAGAGTGGTTAACACTGGAATAAATTGCCTAGGGAGGTTGTGGAATCTCCATCATTGGAGATTTTTAAAAGCAGGTTGGACAAACACCTGTCAGGGATGGTCTAGATAATACTTAGTCCTGCCATGAGTGCAGGGGACTGGACTAGATGACCTCTGGAGGTCCTTTTCTGTCCTATCATTCTATGATTCTAACTAAGTGTCTTGACTCTAAACTATTTTTCATGAAAAAAATATCAGCAGTTTATCAACCATCAATGGAGAAATCCTGCTCAAGATCTGGTAACAACATATGCTGACCCAGCCTTCGGATTGAGCTTTGGATCTGAACTTCCCAGAAGATCTGGATATTGGTTTGGGCCTAGCTCTAATACTCATCCCAAAATAGAAGGGATATCAAACACGAAGAAACCTAAACACAGTGATCTTAGGCTATGTCTACACTATGCCACAGTGTGGACTACGGGGGTGTGAACTGCAGCATGCAATCAATTTTGGACATTGCTGGTGCAAACTAAAAGGTATCTAGCTCTGTCTGAAGAGGACAACGTTAACATGGACCATGTTAACATGAACTAGGTACCTTTTAATTCATGCCAGCATCATCCAAATGGGCAGTTACAGTGCAGCACGTAGGTGTGCACTGCAATTCTCAGTAGTAGTCATGTAGCCATGCAGTCACAAGCCATCATAGTTGGATAAATTCAGGCCAGATGTTTTTGGATTCCACCCGTGTGCTGTTAGGATTCAACAATACTCTTTTCACGATTCATCAAATTGCTCCAGCCACTTCACAAATCCATGAGTAACACACAGAAGTATCAGCTTTGGAAGTGTTAACATTTTAGATGCAAAGGCCCTGATCTAGCAAAGCCTTAAAGCGTGAATGACATCATGAAACTGTCATTTCTTCTTTACAAGGTTTGAAATTCAGTAACATACTGTGTTCTAAGTGTTTGTAATGGGGTCCTCTACTCACCATGGGGGCGCCTCCTTGTGCCTGTGTCTGGGGAACAGCTCCACCTGGGTCTGATGCCCCTTCTCGTCTCTCATTTGCTCTGTGGCCCTTCTCATGCTCCAGAAGTTTCAGGGCTTCCTCTTCAAGACTTGGGATGCTTCCTCTTCATGGCTTGACCCTCCGGCCAGGTCACTATAGTTTTTCCCTTCCATGGTATCAAAGCTCACTGATTTGCTGACTGGGTATGGTTTCCAGCAGTCCTCCAGTTCAAGGCAGTGCCTCTTCCTCAGTGGCTGGTAGAGGAGCCCAGGTCCGCCCTCTACTCTGGGTTCAAGCTCAGGGACCCTTGAATCAGTAACTAAGGTCGGCACCATCCCATACCTTGCTGCTGTTTCTCTGAGCTTTTTCCTTCCCCACCTCTATCTGGCTTCTGCTCCATCATCCTTCTGGGTAAACCCTCCTTCAGGGTGACAATCCCAGGGCTTCTACTCTCCCCCTGCATTTTCTCCCTTCTCTCTCTCTAAGCCAGAGAGCGACTGCAGACTTCCACAGTGCAGCTTCCTTCTGCTTTGATGTCCTAGGCTTATACCAGCCCTGCCTGCTACTGCCTAGCTGACTCCATCCTCAATCAGTGCATGCCTATCAACCTAACTCTCCTCCAGGTGTGGCCTATCGGGTTACTTAACCCCTTCTGAGCCACATTAACCCTTTCCAGGTGAGTGTGGGGGTGAATGCCCCATCACGGTGTTCTTAAAGAAAATGAAAAAACAAAGCATATGAAATTCAACTGAAAATGTAATAATGAAACCATTCTTAGGTAAAGCCCCTAAAAATTAATGTTGTTAATTTCTGACGCCATGTCCAGTGATAACCTATCATACCTACATATATTTTCTTCTTCACACAAAGTGTCATGTTTGGATAAAGAAAAAAGCTAGGATTTCACCAGCTTTATAGAAAATGTTTTAGCAACATGTGCTCTGTAAAATCCATAGGTACACCTCATAAATAGCTTTTTGGCTGATTTTACTAACAAAGCCTGCAGAATTGACACACCACAGCCACACCAAGAAAAGAGTTGACTTCTGTAGTTTATTTTTCCATAAAGCCTTTTCCCCCATCCCATGCAAATTAGATGAACAAGCTAAAAAGGGCATGGACAAAAGAGAAGAATACCCTGTTGTGATGCCTGATCAACTAAATACTGAAAAAAGAAAACGTTACTGTGTGCACATCAAAATGCCCTAGGGCAGTTTTCAATGGCATAGTTAATGTTTATGGAATAAAGACCTACTTATGGCACATGGAATCATGGTTTCTCTCACCGTGACACCACTCACCAAAAGCATCACTTGCATGGTACATCCCTGTCCTCAAGGAAATAATGCAATGCACTTTCTGTACTTAATATTGTCGCTGAGAGACAGAAAAACAACTGATTACATTTTCTGATAATCTTATGCTTTAGATGTGTACAGGATCCTGTGCGTGAATCATTAGCACCCACACAGATAAGGTCAAATCGTGGGCCCTTGGATTTGGCATGGAGCTTAAGGGAGATGAACAGTCTGGCCTTCAGAGACATTTCTGGATCCTGAGGAGGTAACACTCCTTTAATATGGCTACAAAGCCTTCACACAAATATGCAGCCCCCATATCTGCCCTTCTCAGCCCAGGAGCCCATGAATTTGCCCCACCTAAATGATGTGGGATGAGGAGGAGGAGCCAGGGGGTTCCCTTGGGTGAACAGACAGGCAGCTACAGAACACCTCGAAGGGGTGGCTGCACACCCCTAACAGCGCTGTCCCTGGCCCACATTTCTGCAGTGGAGCTCTCTCCTTGCACAGCACTCAGAGGGAGTGTGCATCCCTTCTATCACCCTGTTGCCCAGCCCCCACTAGCCTGAGGACCAGAGGAGCTAAAGCTGTGCCCCACGAAGTGAGGATGGAGGCACTGCTGTTTGGTATATTTAAAACTAAGCTGGAAAGAACCCAGATACATGGACAATAAGGCATAATCTTGCAGTGGCAGGGAGATGAACTAGGGCTTTGCCATCTCTTATTCACTTTTAGCATCGTATAACACACAGGTAGTCACACACAAAACAACAGAGCACAACAAAGCAGTGTTTCAAAATTCACATTAAATGGGTTTAGTTCAGTCCTCAGCGGAGTTACACTGGTGTGAAAGAATTAGGCCCATGGAATTTTACAACCTGTGCTTATGAAATAACTTCCCTCCAGCCTAAAGAAGTAGGGACTAATTTCACAGCCCTAAATGCTCTTATTTTTGTCAGTGCAAAGGATTGGGTCCCAGCTGATGTAAATCAGCATTGCTCCATTAAAATAAATAGAATAACACCAGCTGGGGAGCTGGTCCATATATTTTTTTAAACACAGGATAAACATTAATTCTAGGCCTGGAAGAAACCTCGAGAAACCCTTAACCATGATAAGCACTAGGCAACGAACTATAAGAATTGACCCATCTTTTTAGATAGCGGAGAAGCTAGAAATAAAAATGGATTTTAAATAATGGAGGAGAAGGATATATAATGAAAACTGTGCTCTGGTCTATTCATACGAGTAAGGGTTTGCAGGATTGGGTCTTCTGGGCTCTGAAACAAGTAAAGGAGAAACTTAATATTTTGAACTTAATATTAATACTTTGAAATATATTAATTCATAAAGTTGCCACAGAAATTATGTTATTAATTTAGAATCTTGAACAGTTGGCTGATTCCTTTTTGGTAAACAGTTTTGCTTCACTTTGAAGGGCAATATTCAGGATTGCTTACCCTGGCTAAATGCCCGCTGACTTCGCAGTGCCTCTCAGTCTCATTTAGTCTAATTTCTGTTACCTATTCCTGAAGCATCACACTTTTGCTTTAACTTTTAGCCTGCCCTGCAGTGTTGTCCCCTGTAGTTTGGATAATTGCTTTGGTTCATACTCATCCAATTACAGATAAATATTTGAACCGACATAGAATTATCTGAGGGGTAGCCATGTTAGTCTGTATCCACAAAAACAACGAGGAGTCTGGTGGCACCTTAGGCCTGGTCTACACTGGGGGGCGGGGGGAGGGAGGGGATCGATCTAAGTTACGCAACTTCAGCTACGTGAATAATGTAGCTAAAGTCGATGTACTTAGACCTACTCACCATGGTGTCTTCACTACAGTGAGTCGACTGCTGCTGCTCCCCCGTCGACTCTGCCTGCGTGTCTTGTGGCGCTGGAGTACAGGAGTCGACGGGAGAGCACTCGGGGGTTGATTTATCACATCTAGACTAGACGCGATAAATCGATCCCCGCTGGATCAATCACTGCCCGCTGGTCCGGTGGGTAGTATAGACATACCCTTAAAGACTAACAGATTTATTTGGGCATAAGCTTTCGTGGGTAAAAAAACCACTTCTGATGCATCTGAAGAAGTGAGATTTTTACCCATGAAAGCTTATGCCCAAATGAATCTGTTAGTCTTTAAGGTGCCACCAGACTCCTCGTTGTTTTTATAGAAGTATCTATTATCTAATGGAAGCCCTTACCAAGTTATAGCTTTAGTTCATGAGACTCAAGTGTACCAAAAAAGTGGAAACCAGAAAGAAAACTGATCATACTTAGTCCTGCCTCAGTGCAGGGGACTGGACTAGATGACTTATCGAGGTCTCTTCCAATCCTACATTTCTATGATTCTCTGGTTTGTTGACATTACAACTGAAATCCTGGCTCCACTGAAGTCAATGGCCAAAGTTCTATTGATTTCAATGGAGCCTAACAGGTCTTCCAGTTTGTGTATTGTCAAACAAACCAGAGCTGGTGTCTGGTGGAACATGGTACCACCTTTGCTGCTCCGGGAACCCTGCTTGGTACAATTGCTGCAGGCCAACTCGAGGAAACCATTGATACTGTTGAACAACAAAAGAAAAGTTCCATTATTCTCCCTCCTACTTCACCACTGCTGAAAGGCTCAGAGTTTATTATACAGCTAATGAGAATGAGCAAATTTGCAGCAGGAGAGATCTACCACCTGTGCTAGTCAACATTCAGCCAACATAGCCTGAGTTGCCAGCTGCAGATGGAAACCAAGAGTAGTGGCTCTGGTTCAAGTACTAAGTCAGTTTTGGAGGTATAATATTAGTGCCAGTGGACCCATTTAGGAGTGGAGGGGCAGTATTTTGGTACTCCTCACAGTAATAGATTTTAGGCCATGTTTAGCTTTGTTAGTTATGTTTTTCATAATATTCTAGTTAGTGCCCAGAGGCCTAATTTGTAATTCTAATAATAAAAAGTATTCTAAAGCCCTGGCCAAACACAAGCAGGTTCTAATTCTATTTCCCCTCAAAGAAAAGAGATAAGCTGTTAAACTCCAGCTTCTTTAAATATTTCCTCTTTGTGACATACACAAAAATCTGAATCCAACAGTGCTCACCCATAACAGTTTTAACTCAATCTACCTGATCTTGTATAAAGTTTTACCTTCTATACTTTCTTTTTACTATGTTACATAAGCTGCATTATGACAACTGATACGCTGGTTAGACAAGGCTTTTTGCAAGATGAATTGCAGTTACAGCAGCAAACAGTTCTATAAAGAGGAACTCTTGATCCCACAAAGTTTTTCTTTATTCATAGGCTTTTCTATGGTGCTCATCACTACAATATCTTAGCACCACATAAACATTGATTAATATAATCATCCCACTCCTCTCCGTGAGATAGGGCACTACTGTTATCCCCATTTTACAGCTGAGAAATTGAGGCATAGCGCAATCAAGCAACAGAGGGAGATGGCAGAGTCAGGATCTGACTCCACATCCCCTCAGTGCCTTAACCACAAGACCATCTTCCTCACTTGGCAGCTGCTTATTTCCTACACTTCATTTTTGTCCCTTCCATAACTGATCACTTAAAAAATGAATGACTGGCTTTAGCTGCCCTTCTCTTGGACTAAGCAAGACAAGAATACTGTAATTTTTATTATGAGGAACAACTATTCTCTCTGTCTTCCAGCCTTCAATATTCTTTATTAACTTTAAACAGGCAAGCCCAGAGGCCTTTGTGATTGACTAATTGGGACTAATCAATTTATTTATTGATTGATATATTTACAACAACTTGGTGAGCCCATCTGCAGATGGTTTTTTTGGAAGCTCCTGGAGTTCTGCAGGTCTGCCAGGGGTAATAATATGTATAGGCAGCAAGGTTTTCCCTGGCTAGATGGGAGGCGGAGAGGTCAGATGGGAGGGAGTAAGGGCAGGTGAAGAAAAGAGAGAAAGGTCAGGTTGAAGTCGATGCAATACCTTTTCAATTTATTTTATTTCTGGTTTTATATTAACAGCTACAGTGGACAACTCTAGGGATTGTACTGGCACATATGACTCGGAAGGACTGAAGTCAAAAGACAGCCATTGAAGAGCAGTAAATAAAGTCATAATGCTGGTCTACAAACAAAACCAGTTAAACAACAGATATGATAAAGAACTGATTTAGGTCATGTCTACACTTACAGCGCTGCAATGGCACCAGTGCAAACGCGCCGCTCTACCGTTTTGTGAAGACGCTATCTACCCTGACACGAGAGCTTCTCCCATCAGCATTGGTACTTCACCTCCCCAAGAGGTGGTGGAGAAGCCCTCCCAGCAACATATCACTGTCTATACTGGAGGATAGGTCGGCATAACTACGTCATTCAAGGGTGTGGATTTGCCATACCCCTAAGTGACGTAGTAATACTGACATAAATTGGTAGTGTAGACCACGCCTTAGTTAAACTGCCCCAACTGTGTGTGTGGACTCTCCTATTAGTTTTAACCTGGCTTAGCTTGCTCCTCAGGTAAGAGAAATTTAAAGTGATGTAAGAATGTCCACACACACAGTCGCATGAGTTTAGCTAAATTGTTAAACCTTTGCCATTTGTGTGTGTGTGTGTGGAACAGACCATAGGGGACCAAATTAACCTCCTCATATATAACTTCTCTGATATTAACAGAGTTATGCCAAGTTGGAAATTGCCCTGGAACCTCATAAATCAAAATTATCTCATAAGTAGGTTTTGGTGGGTTTTTTGTTTGTTTTTTTTAAAAGCTCAGATTATTAGGTCCTGAGTATTAAATTTCAACTCTCTGTCAAGAATAGACCCAACTGGAGAACAAGCAAAAAATCTGGATGAAAAGTTGGAGCATTTGAGAGGTATTGGAACAGTTATCAATTTGGCAACAATCCCAGGTTAGATCCAGAGGTTAGCTGAACTGTCCAGCAGTTATTGCTATATTTGCCATGTTTGCAAATAAGCATTTTGGGGGAACATTTCATTATTTTTCCTTCACTTCCAATTCCAGGATCTTGCATCCTGTGCCAAAAAAATACTGAGAATTCCAGTATTTGTATAACTGTAGTTTCCCAATGTGAACACAGTTACTAGGACACATTTAACACAACAGTAAAACAATTCAAATTTGTGCTGCTATTGAGCTCACGTTAACGGAAAGTATTTTCAATTTGGGTTCTTAGTAGCTTACTTAAGGATATAGAATATGTATCCTATTAAAGAACTAATACTTACATCATGTGTAGATTAATAGCGTTCTACTGGACCCCTAGTCACAGTGATTTCTTAATAAAACTTTTTAAAAAATAGAAATTAACCTAACCTCTTTGCTGACAGTGCTGTAGTTGAAATGGAAGAGACAACAGGGAAGCGTTGTTCACCTTATTTAGATTGGGTAATTAAAGACAGCTAATAGGAATGAAGATGGAAAACATACTAAAGGACCAAGCTTGCAAACACTTATGCAACTGTGTCTTATTCACGTGAGCTGTTAAAGACAGTGGCCCAAATTCTGCAGTCCTTAAGCAAAACTCCTCTTGCCTTCAATGTGAGTTTTTCTTAACTAAAGATCACAGAATTTAGTCCAATGGACTACTCCTTTGAGGAAGAATTGGGCCCACACTTTTAACAAGGGGTTTCGTAGTTCACAAAGAGATGATTAAGATCTTCCTTTGAAAAACACAAAATGTATAGTTCCTTTTTAAGGGTTATAACAGCGTAGATACTCATAGCCTGTGGATTTCAGAGCATTAATTGCTAATCCACAACTGAACTGAAAGGTTTTGGTTTGTTTTTTAGTTAAACTTGCCAACCTTCAGTTCCCAGTAAGTCATATTTAAGTTTCTTAGCAAAATACTTTATTTAAGGAATTGCCACTTTGTGAAAGATCCATTTCTCATGGTCATCTATCCTTCCATATTTGTTATGCTCGTTTCCATGAATATGTCTAATAATGTGTGATTTGCTTACATGCAAAACCTAGGGGTCTTTTTTTAAAATGAAAAGCATATACCTCTTCCTGAGAAGTCAAACCATGAAGTCTTGGAAACTAAACCACAATATAAAAGTTTCTACTTTCCTTACATGACGTTCAAGGATTGCTGTTTATCAGTGACAAATAGAAAGTACTTAGTATAATTATTATGGCTCCTCAGTAAAAATCAGATTCTAGCCGTAGGTGATTGCAGCTATAAAGTTTCCCAAATAGGAACAACGAGCCCTATGAAACTAATGAAAAAAATCGCCAACTTCCTCACTCCAAAGTCTGATTTTTACAAGGACTCCATTTCTTTTAGGTTGCCAAAAACGAACAGTTTATTTGAATCTAAGTTAGGTCTTCAGGAAAAGAATTGTAATGTAAAATTGAATAATGTTGTACCACCGACAGGATAATTAAGCAGTTTCAAAATCCAACAATATTTAGGTTGCTTTTACTGTAGCATGTCCCAGTAATGGAAATATCGAAGTCCTATTCTAATGTTAGCTTAGGTAAAGATACCAAACATCTAGTGGTACCCCATGCTATATCACTGTACTATAATCAGGTGAATTAGAAGTGTAATGACTGCTTTGACACAAACTGGTATTTAATATGCTGAAATGTACCAGATTTTTCCCTTCCCCAGGCATTAGTAAAATCCTTAAGAAAATTAAAATCCAGGTCATAGCTAAATTCCTTTGAAACTGGGATTTAAATAAAAGTGTTTCTTTGGTGTAAGAATTTTTTGCGCAATTACATTTTTATAAGGTTAAAGTTAAAAATAAATCCAAAATCTTTTTAGGAGAGAACATTTAAAAACAGACTCAATGTGTTCAGAAACCCATCACACATGTGCCTGTCAAACAGATGCTGCCCCATAAATTAATTTAAGCAACTCTCTTCTCCAATCAGAGAAGAGAAAAGAGCTGTTAAGGGCAGTTTATGGGGTGGCATTGTTTTGACTGACAAATCTTTCATGCTCTGATTCTGTCATTCACATCAATTATATTTCTCAAACATCTTTTTGAAAATGAAATGAAAATGTCTATCACTTGGTATAGCAAAGAAATTGGAAAACTGTTGATTTTTAGTTGGCTCCATCCATGCAGAAGTGGATCCTGGTTTTAAAAATTGTTTATCAGTGATTAAAAACAAGGATGGGACAAAACTTCTGCCGTCATCAGTTAGAAAAGAATCGGCCCCCAAATGTCAAAGTATTCACCTCATCCCTTTCTTCTAACATTCCTTCTTCATAGTGTTATTTATCATTAGAGCAGCTCTAACAAAATGGTGTTGTCTAGTGGGACTTTGAAAAATAAATAAAAAAAGAAAAATGTGAGGTATGGCAGAAGGTTTGCTAGCATTTTAAAGACAGGCAACATTTGTTTTTCCCATTGTTTTGTTCCAATTGTACAAATTTAATTTGCCAGCTTTTTTTTTTTTTAATCCACACAATTGCTAGAAAAGGAATTAGTAGATGTAAGGGGGTTATTAAACATTGGCATTCACCCATTGCTCTTACACAGAAAAGGCAGCACTGGAAAAGACAAAGCTGATTAATATGAATGGCAGCTAACCTAAAAACTAAAACTTGAACAGAATGGTGTATGCTAATCTTGCTCAAATACAATTATGAAAGCTGAATTTGCTGGTGTTTGTCATTACTGTGCAGGCTGAGGGTTTATGTGAATGACATCTCTACAGTGCTAGGCAATCCAGTAAGAAACAAAGAATTTTATCCACACTGTCAATTTCCCAACTGCCCTGTCCATCCAGAGCAGCTTGAATAGCAAAAGACTTTACAATCTAGGGTTATTTGTGATAAACTTTGTCCAGAAACAGCCCATTCATTACAAGAAATTTCCTTAATCCTCAAGTTGCCTGTAAGGAAAAGACTGAAATTCTGTGTTGTTTATTTGCTCTGTTGGGTCCACAACCAAAATCATTCAACATGTTAGCCACATTAATAAAATCAAAAATCTTAATAGTCAGCCTTAGTCATGTCATTATTTATAGATGTTTGCTTACCAGTGTATCTGGAGACATAAGGAAAACCTTAATAGCTCTGGCCACTCATTAGCAAAGTACCATGGAGCCCTAATCCCATAAAGATATTAAACTATTTTTCCTTACAACAGCAACAAATGGAGGGAATTCTCATTACTTATTAAGATGTGGTACATTCTTTGCATATTGAGTTTCTTCTTATACTTTGAACTCTTATCCCTCATCATTCTATTTCTGAGACTAAGATCAAAGTAGATTGGCCTTACAGAGCTACAGAGGAGTGGACGCATTTCAGAGAATACTAATGCTCTCTTGAAGAGCAAAGCAGGGAAAGAGGTGTAATCCCCTAAAGAGCTAGCCCTGGGAGTCTAGTAATACTGAATAACTGTAGCATGCTCGATGGATCAGCTGTTAAAGAGTGTAGCCTCACCAACGTGGAGCTGCTTCTCCTAGTTTAACAATGTGGCCCAATTCCCAAAGCAGTAGTGAGACTAAGTTTTTTTGGAACTGGTGAATCATGTAAATGTGGATTCTGGCAGATTGGCATAGAGCAATGTGTTTTATAGTAGAAAAATAAGTGGCCAATTCTGTATTTTGCATTTCACTGTGCCTTGATTTTCTGGCCTCTCTAATTTGGGCTGATGACTTCTCTCCTCTCCTCTGGTTTTAGACGTTACCTTTTGGTACTTTGCCTACTCAAAGGTTATTGTTACCGATGAGCTGGCTGGACGTACTGGTGTGGGATCAGATAGTGTTCTCCCTTGATCTCCCACTTCCAGGAGCTGATCCTGACATACAAGCTTTATTTTTTGCCTTTGGACTTCTTGCCAGACTTTTAAAGAGGAATTACTTTAGACCCTTGTTAAAGCTAAGAGTAAACATGCTAAGTACTAAGGCATTTGTTGGGTATCATTATATGAGAAGAAGAAATGTTATATTCATTACAGAGGAAAATCTAGCAATAAAAAGTATTACCTGCATTTATAGCCCTTGTAACCTAATTTCTGTGACAAAGCGAAGAAGTAAAAACATTCCATTCTGCCTTTCAGTGACCCCTATAAGAAACCCCCCATGGAATCATTTAGGATAGTAATTTGAGTGAAAATACATGCAGTCTTTACTTTGCTTGCTCTTCTTAAATTAAAAACGCTTAGCAATGGTAAACATAACAGCATTTTAAGATGATTGCAAAATGCCTTCAAATTAGTAAGTAATTAAAAGAAATAATAACTTAAAAGACATTTTGCACAGCATAAAAGAGTGACAAAACATGGAGGAGTGTTGTGCAAATATTAAATTGTACATAAAATACCCCTTCAGTGTATGCTGCCAGTAAAACCCAAGGCACTGCAGGTCATTAAAATGTCAGACTTGGGGCAGAGTGGAAAAATGCTGTGTTTAAAAGTAAACATGTAGCCCTTTTATAATTATTTCCCCTTAAAGTTAACTGTGCAAAAGGTCTGAAAGCAAGAAAAAAAGAGTTTGCTCTTTCTGTGTTTCCAATGAACAGCGCTGCATCATCAGGCTGAAGGGTCAAACTATGATCCCAATCCTGCCCCCCATCCATGTAGTCAGTGGAGGTCTTGCCATTGATTCCAATGGGAACAGGATTGAGCTCTACTTACGGAACTTCATTCATTTTCTTTTAGCCAGCTTTCAAAAAAAAAAAAAAGAAAACAGGATTGTACTCATCCATGGTGTAAACTCACTCACTTTACTCCAAGAATGAACTGGATACACACTAGTTTTAGAAAACACAGGGAGCCCAATAATCAAACATGCATTCCTTAATAGGATATCAAAATGACACAAACAATCTCATACTGACAGATTAATGCCTGCTCCACTCACCTTTGTGATATGTGTCCAAATGTGGGGTTTGAGCATCATATTAAGGAGTTCAGACTACCTACTGGGCCCAATCCCTTACTCCTCATACTAGCTAAAAACCCGCATTGAAGTCAATGGAAGGTTTAGCCTGAATACAGTGTGTGAAATCTTATCCTGCTTGGGTATAGCTAGGAGGTAATCTAATGTTATTTAGCTGAATCATCAGTTTAGTTTTTACTAGCTCATTGCAAATAAATCAATAGACAGCAATAGAATTACTTAGTTTACATTTGTGTCAATAAAAGGAGAATCGGGGCTTGTATCTTTAGATTTTACCAAGCACGTTTCCACACTGAAAACACAAAATGGTGAGACATATGCTGTTGTATTCTGCTGTTTCTTGTCTGATTTCCAGAGCTCTCTAAGTCAGTCACAAAGACCAATGAGTCAGAAGGATATCAATCACATTCCAGTTTTGTTTCCCTCCTACTGGAAGAAAGTGGATCGTGGCTCTGAATAAAAATGTTCCCTCTCATTAATTTTGTATATTTTAAGCAAAATGTCTGGAGATGAAGTCGATAAATGTTTGCCCTGTATCATTTACTGAGTTGAGTGTCTAAGCCAATGCCAAAAGGTGCTTAATACCCCAGTTAAATACATTTAACTGAGAGAAGAACTGGACTCATAAAATTCAGATAAATGCAATGCTTATGAAATAAGCATTTGCACTTTAAAACTAGAACTTCAAATTTGGGGCTAAATTCTGTCCTTGGATGCATGTTTTTCTTTTCAGTCAATGAGGACTGGGCACATGCATCTAAATTTGCCCCTTTGGGTATGTCTACACAGCTGCTGGGAGCGAATCTTGCAGCCAGGGTCAACAGACTTGTGCTAGTATGCTAAAAAATACCAGTGTGGACATTGCAGCTCAGACTCTGAAGCTTTGGGGGAGGGGGAGGGAGTTTCCACAGCCCAAGCCGAAACATCAAAGGAATGTCTACACAACTATTTTTAGTGCACTAGCCCAAAGCCTGTGAGCGTGAATCTGTTGACACAGGAGCTGTGTAGACATACCCTTAGTATCTCCTTTCCTTAAAACTACCTAATAATATTGCTGAAAGTGTATGATGTCAGGATTACAATCAGCAATTAAATCAACATCCCTCTGGTTTCTATCTGACGAATGCAGAGCTCAAAGGGCAGGTTTACACTGCGGGGTTAAGTCAACCTAAGTTATGCAACTCCAGCTATGTGAATAACGTAGCTGGAGTTGATGTACCTTAGGTCAACTTATTGCTGTGTCTACACCGCGCTCGTTCAACAGGAGAAACTCTCACGTCGACTTATCTTATGCTTCTCGTTCCAGTGGAGTATCAGAGTTGACGGGCGAGTGATCAACTGTCTATTTAGTGGGTCTTCACTGGACCTGCTAAATCGACCCCTGGTGGATCGATTGCTACAGCGTGGATCCACAGTAAGTGTAGACAAGCCCAAAGTTAAGTAAAGAGACAGGAATGAAACAGAAAATACCACTGTGAGATTCAATGTTCAGTTAACCCTTCAATGATTCTTTAACACGTCTCTGCTTTCAGAAACAGTTTTCATCAGAAGAAAAGATTATACATGATATAAATATATATGAATTTGTGTGATAAAATGTACCATACTCAAAATGCAAATATATGGAAGAATATACTTTCTCTCGGATATTTAATTTCCAATATTTTTATTTATAATACCTATATTCTAATATATTTGAAGGAAAATCAAATGTATTAGAAAGTGGTAGTATATTGGACCATATTTAACCTTGGTGTAAGTGAATGAGTCAAAACCTCAGCAGAAGAATCCAAAGACTTAAATCTTGTAGACAGTCTAAGACAGTGGTGGGCAACTTGCGGCCCGTCAGGGTAATCCACTGGAGGGCCGCAAGACAGTTTGTTTACATTGACCGTCTGCAGGTACAGCCACCCGCAGCCCCCAGTGGCCGGGAATGGTGAACTGCAGCCACTGGGAGCTGTGGGCGGCCGTGCCTAAGGATGGTCAGTGTAAACAAACTGTTTTGCGGCCCACGAGCGGGTTACTCTGACAGGCCGCATGCGGCCCACGGGCTGCAGGTTGCCCACCACTAGTCTAAGACTTAACTGTCTACATCAGGCATCTGATCCAGAGCTGAGTAACTCATCCATAATGAAGAACATTTGAATTTCACTTCCTTTTTCCATTCATGAATTGTCCCAATTCTATTTATTTAAATTTTTTCAGAAGTGATGGCTCCAGTTCAGCAAAGAACTTAAAGCTCCTGAGTAGCTCTACGGAAGTCAATGAGAGAACTCAAATGGGTGAAGTTAAGCATGCAGCTAATAGATCATTGGTGTATATAAAAAGCACCCTTTGCTGGTTTGCTACATACCACAAATGCCATCATTACTGCCTTTTGACTTATAAAACTAACAAAGTCCAATTCAGAATTGCAAATATGAATGTAAAATGTTTATGTTAAGCTTAAACTCAATGGACTTTTCATAGATTCATAGAGTTTAAGGCCAGAAGAGACCATTAGATCATCTAGTCTGATCTCCCGTATGACACAGGCCATTCCGTTTCACCCAGTTACCCCTTTACCCGTGTCTGCTACAAAGCTGGCAGAAAGTGAATATAATATCAGGGCAGATCTGTATGACCTTCAGATAAAAAAAGTTAACTCTCTTGTGTGGCTTCCTTCTTATTCTCCATGTTTTCTTCTCATCTGCTCTTTATCTAAGGGAAGCTTTTCTTGGTTTCTTTTAAAATATCTGTTTCCACTCTCATTTTTCTTTTTTTAATGTCACTTTTTTCTTTCAGACTTTTCTAACTTTTTCCAGCTTTTGTTTCTTTCAAGAAACTATCCCTTTGCCATTCAGTTTCCTCCCTCAGTTTAACATTTGCACTTTTCCTTCTCTTTCCCCTTCTACTTCAATTGCCTCTCATGCAGAAAACCTCTTTTTCCAGCACTTCACTTTCCCCAACATTGGAAGCCCTTCCCAGGTTCTCTGTTCTCCTGAGCCCCATCCCCAGTATTCCCTGCCTTTACATTGCCCCTCCCAGTCATGGCCAAAAGCCCCGTGTAATTTGTTCCCTCTATTCTCATTCACCTGTTGGCTCTTTTCATTGGATCTTCTCCCTAGCTGCCCTCTGTCCCATCCTACATTAGCTGTGCCAAAGGCTCTTATGGCTACATCCACCCACTCATAGCCTGGCTTTTCTGTCTCTCTCTAGTTCCTTCCCCCACTCACACTGTGAAGGGTTTCAGGGAGGATCACAGCAGGGCAGATGGGCAGAGCTACTTCCAATGCCCCCCTGCTCATAGAGCCACCTGCAAGAGGGGAAGAAGCTGTCCAGCTTGGTCAGTGCTGTGCTTCCTCCCTCTTCTGAAATCTGCACAGGACCAGGGAGAGTGGGAGAGGAGGCGGTGCTCCTTGGGAGCCAGAGGGTGCAGATTTGGAGGTGCCGGGAGAAGGGGACAACAGCATGGTTGTTCCCTCAAACTAAAATTTGAGATGACTTGTCATCCAGTGAAAGGAAAGGACATAACACCATTTTCCTCTCCCCTCCCTTTCACTTTTTCATACAACCCTCAGTGACCCTGTCTTCTGTCCCTAGCATTTAATGTAATTATTAACTCTGCCTCCCATATGCCCCACTCCCTTTTTGTCTCTGCATCCCCTCCTCCAGTTTCCCCCCCCCTCCCCCCCAGCTCCAATTCTGATCTGTTTTCCTGTCTGTTCTGCATTCTCTGTTACCTTCCAATGGGTATTTCAGTGATGAATGAAGCATGCTTTAGATAATATTTATGTAGACCTAGATTGTAGAGTTACCGCTAGTCCTGAGAAAGGGGGAGCATGAAGTTGTACTACCCCAGGAGAAGAACAGGGACCAAATTGTGACTCATACTTACTGTTTGGTACTTGACTTCCCTACCTTGTTTCTCTGGGCCAGGAGAGGGGAGTTAATCCGTGTCAGCCCTTTACGTGGTGCCGATTACTTTCCTGTGGGCCAGCTCAGCCTTTCTGGCCAGCGTGCGTGACTGTGGGGCTGCTGTGCAGGTGTTCCCTCCCTACTTCTGCCTATCCATCCCATCTAATGGGAGAGGCCCTGTGGAGGTTGTTTGCGCTGCTGCACTCTATCCCATGATACAGAGGAGCAAGAGGATGCCTGCAGCTCCTTAGTACCTTGCTCAGGTATGTAATCTTGTCCTTAATGAAAGAAATAACTTATAAAGGGAACACAGTAGTGAGGCTACTGGCTTTATTCTCTCAGTTTCTGCACCTGGTCCCTGTCTCTCCATGCATGAATCAATGGGTGGTGTGACACTGCACAGTGCCCTGAAGGATGTGTGGCACCTCGAGCATCCTGCTGAAGAGTAGCCCTCTCCAGCATATCTCCACTTTTAATTGTGTTTTTCTAAATTCCCCGATTGAACAAATTCTAACGTGTACAATGTTGTTTGTATTGTTACTACAGTGCCAACAGGTTTCAATCAGTATTCGTGGACATGCCAACAGTTTTTTGGATCTACTGTAATGTAAAATGTCATTAGGTGTCTCCATATCTTTAACAGTCTCATCAGTCTTTTTATATTGTACAAAACAGGCTCAATCCACAAAGTTTGTGTTTTCCTGATGCATCTGTGCTTACTTCACTCTTCTATGCTTGCTTGTTTATCTCACTCACATTCTCAGTTACCTTTAGTAGCTATCTACAATTATTTCATAAAATCTTACCACTTTTCTGTGATCACTGAATGTGAACAAAGTGACTTTTTTTTTTTATTCACGATAGCTTTTTCTGGACAGCAACCCTTTTGCCAGTTTCTAACAGAGTCTTTGTTTTCTAAATTCAATAAAAGTCTTCTGCCTTTGTAATAATATTGTATCTGTTGTGACCTGTCTAACCTGTTTGCCAAAATCTTTTGATTATGTCTCATATCTGGTAATTGAGTACGAATATGCCTATTTATTTAACTTTAGAGATACGAGGACTTATTTTTGCTGGTGGGTTGTTTGTCGGACTGCAGAACTAATGGTGTTACAGCACCCCAAGATTCTGAAACATGAGCAATTGAGATGGAAGAGATATTTTGGTCAGATTATTTCAAACTAGGGCTGTCAAGCGATTAAAAAAACTAATCGCGATTAAGGGTGCGATTAATCACACTGTTAAACATTAATAGAATACCATTTATTTAAATATTTTTGGATTTTTCCACATTTTCAAATATATTGATTTCAATTATAACGCAGAATACAAAGTGTACAGTGCTCACTTGATATTTATTTTTGATTACAAATATTTGCACTGTAAACAACAAAAGAAATAGTATTTTTCAATTCACCTAATACAAGTACTGTAATGCAAGCTCTTTATCATGAAAGTTGAACTTACAAAAGTAGAATTACGTACAAAAAATAACTGCATACAAAAATAAAACAATGTAAAACTTTAGAGCCTTCAAGTCCACTCAGTCCTTTTCTTGTTCAGCCAATCGCTCAGACAAACAAGTTTGTTTAGATTTGCAGGAGATAATGCTGCCTGATTCTTGTTCATAATGTCACCTGAAAGCGAGAACAGGCATTCTCATGGCATTGTTGTAGCTGGCATCTCAAGATATTTACATGCCAGATGTGCTAAAGATTCATATGTCCCTTGATGCTTCAACCACCATTCCAGGGGACATGCATCCATGCTGATGATGGGTTCTGCTCGATAACAATCCAAAGCAGAGCGGACTGACGCATGTTCATTTAATCATCTGAGTCAGATGCCACCAACAGAAGGTTGGTTTTCTTTTTTGGTGGTTTGGGTTCTGTAGTTTGTGCATCGGAGTGTTGCTCTTTTAAGACTTCTGATTGAATCCACACCTCATCCCTCTCAGATTTTGGAAGGCACTTCAGATTCTTAAACCTAGGGTCAAGTGCTGTTGCTATATTTAGAAATCTCACATTGGTACCTTCTTTGTGTTTTGTCAAATCTGCAGCGAAAGTGTTCTTAAAATGAACAACATGTGCTGGGTCATCATCCGAGACTGCTATAACATGAAATATATGGCAGAATGCGAGTAAAACAGAACAAGAGATATACTATTCTTCCTCAAGGAGTTCAGTCACAAATTTAATTAACGCATTTTTTTTAACAAGCGTCATCAGCATGGAAGCATGTCCTCTGGAATGGTGGCTGAAGCATGAAGGGGCATATGAACATTTAGTATATGAGGCATGTAGATACCTTGCAATGCTGACTAGAAAAGTCCCATGTGAATGTCTGTTCTCACTTTCTGGTGACATAAATAAGAAGTGGGCAGCATAAATGTAAACAAACTTGTTTGTCTTAACGATTGGCTGAACGAGAAGTAGGACTGAGTGGACTTGTAGGCGCTAAGGTTTTGCATTGTTTTGTTTTCTGAGTGCAGTTATGTAACAAAAAAATTTACATTTGTAAGTTTCACTTTCACAATGAAGAGATTGCACAAGAGTACTTGTATGAGGTGAACTGAAAAATACTGTTTCTTTTGTTTATTATTATTTTTACCCTGCAAATATTTGTAAAAAAAATTTAATATAAAGTGAGCAGTGTACACTTTGTATTCTGTGTTGTAATTGAAATCAATATATTTGAAAATGTAAAAAGTCATCCAAAATATTTAATAAATTTCAATTGGTATTCTATTGTTTAACAGTGTGATTAAAACTGCAATTAATCATGATTAATTTTTTTGAGTTAATTGCATGAGTTAACTACAATTAATCGACAGCCCTATTTCAAACCCTTTCTTTTGTTGTGGTGTTTATTTGTTTGTTTTTTGTTGGTTTTGGTTAACCTATATTTAGATCAAAGTTCTCACAAACAATTACAATGTTGCCAACTCTTGTGATTATATTGTGAGGGCTATGACACTTCGAGTTATTCTTAAACCCCCTGTTCCTGGAGTTATGTGAATATTTGAGAATTGCAGCTTTTTTCTTTTTTAAGTAAGTTTTTAGCTTTCATGCTTGTGGAGAAAAGCATGAAAATGTGACACTCCTTTCCCACTGTACCATGAAGGATCAAAACCAAAAGGCAAATAAAAGAACCTTAAATGTATTTTTAACCTCATGTTTTTTAACATAATCTTGTGACTTTTGGGGGGGGAAGGGGAAGAGGGGAGGCTGACATGATATTTGAATGTTTACCTCTCAATTGCAGTATTCTAATCTTTTGTTGTGAAATTTCCAGTTCTCTTCTCCTCTAGAGACAAAGGAATCATCCAGCAAAACCAGAGAAGCAAAGAATTCATGTTCTCGATATTTCTGAGGTAAAAACAAGCAGAAAAAAACCCTCTGAAAAACAAAGGAAAACAAAATCCCCGCAACTCTCAAGCCTTTCAGTTTTCTTTCTACCTCATGAGGATGCAAAAAAGGCCAGGGACACATTTTTTTTCTTCTTCATTTGCAGGTCACCTTTAAACCATGTGATGTGAGATTTATATGTGACTTGGAGTATTTTTCTAAAGCAGTAAATTGCCTGTTTTGACATGCTAGGCTCTCCACCACAGCCCCACCTCTTATTTAAACTAGAAGTGAGGCAATGGGGACAGATAATGACCTCTTCATTAATAAGCCCACTACTTTTAACTACTTTTAGATTTAGGAGAAATCTAACAGGTTTTATAAAAGCGCCTCCTGCTTAATTAGCAAAAATCTCCTTTTTTTTGGAAAATGGGGTTGTGTGATAGAAAGAAGGAAGTCATACTGAGAAAGATGTAATTCTTCACACCCTCTATGTGGCGTAATGGGAAGTTTGACCCTGTTTCAGCAAGGTACTTAAGCATATGCTTAATTTTAAGCATGTTAGTTGACCTACCGATATCCAGCATGTGCTTAAGTAACTTGCTGAACTGGGGCTTTAAATATGTCCACTATTAATGACAATGCAGAATGTAACCAAATTCTTTTTTAAAATTATTAGTATTTTGGGAAGAGACTAAACTCCCAATGAAGTCAATGGATAAAAGTGGCTGGGGAGTGTATGTATTAAGATAAACATTTTTCTTTTGACAGAAACTCATTCAGAAGCAAACCAGGTCAAGGGATGATTTACGAAACTGTAATTGTCATATGGTGTTAATGTGATAGCTGGTTTCAACTGACATCTGTGAGAAACAGTTGGACATACCTCTTCTTTTGCATGAACTAGAGTTTCTAATTAATTATGCAAAGCTGAAAACAAACAAGAGTATACTGAAAAATAATAGCTAAAATCTAAGATAAGGTGCACTCTCACACCTTCTTCTGTTATTGATACCCTTTGCATTGACCACAATGGTTTCATTTTGACAATGGACTTTTACCAGCAATAACATATATTACTGATAGCACTATTACTGATTCTAAGACTCTATTATGTTATGTTTACAATCTCTGTAAAGCTAATACATTAATATGAGCAAAATCATGCAACAAGCAACGTGTAACTTTCATGAAATTGACATTCATTAACATGGGTTACTTTGCATACAATACAAAATTTCCTTCAGTATTAGGCAAGTTGTCTTTTTTCAATTTATTTGTTTCAATGATCTATCAAGTTTATTGTGTACAACAGAAACAAAAAATCCTGCATCTGTTTCTCTTTCATTATATGAGAGCGTTGAACATACAACACAAGGTTATGTTCAACACCCAAGTCTTTTCTTGTTGTCATAGTTCTCTTCCAAACCACTGTTCGCACAGTGTCCTCTATTCATGTAATCAAATGTTATACCATCACTTTCATCAAGACATCAGGCATGTTGAGTTATCCATGTGACCACCAAGGAGCATATCATCCCAATTTGCATATCACAGAATATCATTTTATCATTTTCATAAACATATCTGAGTAGAATCATCCCATGGTTTAGTAACCTTTTACAACTGTGGCACTTTCCTGGGCTTTTACACCTTTAATCTCATTCTGGAATATGTTTTTTTTTCTTTTAAAGAGAAATTGTCTTCTCAGCTATAACTCAGTAGAAAAATCTTGTATAGAAATACTATTTTGTAAGCTCTCTGGGACAGGGAATCTCTCACTGTTTGCACAGCATCTAGCACAATGGGCCCTGATCTCACCTGGACCTTTGGGCATGCACTGCTGCAAAACAAATATTAAATAGAATGCTAAATATAATAATATTGATTAAGGGCCAGATTTTCAGAAGCCTGCAAACAAACAAGAGAAGGTGCCAAGGTACGAGTAGGAAGAAATCACACCATGAATTGCCTTCTAGAGCCTTTCAGCAGTCTTGGCACTCATGGCTTAACTTTCCCCACCTGAGACCTTCTGCTTTGGGGATATCCTCCTTCAGCATAGACAATCTAATCATGAGTTGCTGGGGCTGTCTGAGGTCCCCCAAAAGTGAGGGGCCCCAAGCAGTGCTTTGGTCCTGCCTCCACTGTGTAACACTGACTTCACCTGCAAAATCTCAGATACGAAGACAATTGTTTTGATCTGTAAATCACATGCTTGCATGCATTAACAGCCTATTTGCATGTGTAGCAACAGGATTTGCGTGCACATGTTCAGGATTTTGTAGGCAAACCAGCTGCATGCCCTCCCCTTGCACAGACCTTTGGAAATCAGCCCCTATATGTGTACGCTTAGAAGTGAATGTGTTTGAAAGCAAAGTAGTTGCAAACTAGTTCCTCTTCTACTTGTCTACCAAGGCATGAGGTACAAAAATTCTTCTTAATGACATCACATAAAAGGGAAAGCAATGCTACTGCATTTTTTAAAGAAAGCCTACACAAAACTGCAGTGATTGCATCATGGTCAATGACTGAATTATCATCATGGTTGCTGAAAACTATCAAAGTCTCAGAGGTTTGTTATTTGTAATACTGAGGCTCTGATCAAATAGTATAAAGGACTGATTTAACTAGTGATTAGATTAGAGTGCAGAACTATGTAATTACAGTGACATTAGAAGAAACTCCATCATTCAGTGACTGAGACTAATCTGTGTTACCCTGGCACATCAAAATCCAGCATGCTTGTCCAAGGCCCAAGTGTAGAGACATCAAGAGCAAAAGAGATGAAGACAGCATTCTTATATGTATCAGGCGACAGCTTCAAGAGTGCATAGAGCATGTTTTTCTGAAGTAAGCAATCAAGCTGACCTATTCCTGGCTCTCACACACCAGAGGAAGTACTTTCTGTGTTGCCTAATAACTTATAAACCATTGTGAGTTCTGCAGTTCCCACACAGGGTTTGAAGAAAAGGAGTTAATTGGGCCATATTGGAAATACAGAGTTAGCATCTGATCCTCAGATGGCATAAATTGATGTAGGTCCATCGTCTTCATGGAGCTACACTGATTTACATCAGCTGAGGATCAGGGTTTTGGGTCCAACTCTGCCACATTTATTCACACACTAAATAATACCCTACTACGTGAAGAATCTCATTTCCATTCAAATGGGACCGACTACTCACTTAGTAAGGTACCACCCGATGGACTAGCTTGTGAACTCCTTACTCCCTGTTGTCGGGTGGTTAGTTGCATGATTACTCCCATTTACTCCATTGAGACTACTTGTGTAAGTGAGTAAAGGCTCCACAACCCAGCCCAAGGTGAATAAAAATGCCCAAATCAGGCTGTTAATAAGTACTCAGGCTGGTTACTAACCTGTTGCAAGCTAGCAAGGTGACAATTGTAAACAAGGTGATGCAACTGGTAAAAAGCTCATATAATTCTGGGGTGTCATATGTAAGACAGGTGAGAGAATAGTTCTGCTCAACTTGGCACTGGTGAGGCCTCCACGGGAGTACTGTGTCCAGTTCTGGGAAAGATGTGTACGAAGAGGAGAGCAGCAAACCTGATAAAACCTGACCTATGTGGAGAGGTTTAAAAAACTGGGCATGTGTAGTCTTGAGAAAAGAAGACAGAAGGGGTATGACATTGGCACACCTGGTGCCAGCTCATGCCAAGGCCCAGGGAACTGAACACTGACAAATGCACAGCTGGAAACCAGTCTGACTTACCTGTGGGTTCGTGTAGTTATAATAGATATTAGGGTTATAACAATGTGTTTCGATTTTATGGAATGCTTGTAAAAGGCTGCATGTTTTAATCCTACTTATAATATCTGTATCCCATGGTATAAAGTTATATTGAGTGTTTGCATTGTAAACCTCTGTAATTGTGTAACTCACCAAACAGGAAAGGAAGCATTAATTAAGGTAAAGTGCTCGACTTGCACACAAGTCAAACAAAGGCAAATGAAGCATTGTGTAGCATCAAAGGACAGTGATCTGGTTGATTGCATTCCTCACTCCCTCCAGGAAGCATAGGCTTGCACATTAACTCATCCCATCTGCTTGGATTCTGGGGTGAAGGGGATAAAAATCCCTGACAAGAAGAAACTGGGATCTTTATGCTGTCTGGACTCTGAGGTACAAAGATTCCTAAACATATGCAAGAGATCCCCATGCTGCTTGGCATGAGTCAGCTCTAAAGGGCACATAGAGCTTTAACTCTAAGTCTGTAACTCATTTGTGTGTGTATGTTTCCTGTTTTAACCTTGTCAATAACTTTCATTTCTTTTCTTAGTTAATAAATCTTTAGTTAGTTTATTATAGGATTGGCTACAGGTGTTGTCTTTGGTTTGAGATCTGAGTACAACTGACCTGGGATAAGTGACTGGTTCTTTGGGACTGGGAGTAATCTGAATGTTATTGAGATTCTATCACACAGTCTAGCTTGCCTGGGTGGCAAGATAAACTGGAATGCCCAAGGGGACTGTCTTTGACTCTATGGTACGGCCATTACTGTGCTTTTGTTACTGAGTTGGTGAAATCTAATTATACAACATACAACCAGTTTGGAGTTTCTGTCCTGACTCACGGTCACGAGCAACTCCAGACACTGTGATGGGGGGTGGAGAGGGCGCTATATAACATGGTTACAATATGTTGAGGGCTGTTATAAAGACAGATGGTGATCAACGGTTCTCCATGTCTACTGAAGACGGGACAAGAAGTCATTGACTTAATCTGCAGAAAGATAGATGTGGGTTAGCTACTAGGAAAAACTTTCTAACTATAAGGATAGTTAAGTATTAAAGGATAGTTAAGCATTAAATAGGTTGCCAGGAATCCCTGTCCTTGGATGTTTTTAAGAACACATTAGACAAATACATGTCAAGGATGTTCTAAGGATGTACACCTGGGGGGATAGACTAGATGACCTCTTGAGAGCCCGTCCAACTGTACATTTTTAAGATGCTATGATAGGTACTAGTACTACAAGCTGCATATTTTAAATTCTGTCTTTGGCAAACGTTTTGCAGCCATTGTAACTTTTCTGCCACAGAGAAGAACTGCAAGATAAAAACATATGTCAATAATTTAATCATCTTGTCCATGGGGTATCAACAGTCTAAAGAGAATACAAAGAGTTCAGTGCAAAATACCAGAATAACAAAGAGCAGGAATTAGGATGTGCACTCTGCCTTTCCATTGTCCGTGTATTATGTGTTGCATCAAGTTGGGCTATATCCTATTACGCTTCCTTATGACAAGCAAATGTAAAACAATCCCATAGAATGGGAGAGGAGGAAAATTTAACAAAATGTGCATTCTTCGGTTATGATTTGCTGTGTACCAATATCACAAAAGTACTTGGGTTACCTATAGGGAAACACAAATACACAGGATTTTCTTGGCACATACCGTACCACATTACAATAGCCTATTGATTTGCATATTCTTTCTGATTATTATCTGGTAATTGAGCTAAGTAAGTAAATACATACTGTAATTACCATGTACCCTACAGTAGCATCTAGTCTGAGGAATAGAATTAACCATGTATTTATCCTATAGCTACATAGCAATCTGTATTATATAAGAAATGAACAGTAGTTTATATATAAAGATAATAAAAGACATGGCTTGCCCACTCCGAGTCGCAGGGATGCCACACAGGCATATGCATCCTAGCAGATGGATCGCATTGCTGAGCTGAGGACTACTGTTAATATTATCATTTCTTCTACCAGGTTAGGTAGTAAACAACCATTCTAAGCCCACGGAATGTGTTCAGAAAATAATGCCTTGTGTTGCAACATAAATAAATTGCTTGCCAACTGCTTTGCCAACAAACTGGCAACCTCAGAGATGATTCTCTCATATCCTCAGGAAGATGATAAAACCCGTTCTGACCAAGAGCCAGTAGAAATGTTGGCAGATCATAGCTGGATGAGTGAAACCACAATAAATGATGTCCTTGATAACCAGGAAGAGTTTGTCAATGACGTTTGCAAAATCCAGATACTTCTTTCACTGAGAATGGTGGAGGAGCGGAGATTTCAGTGCAATTATTTAAGTAATGTATTTAATAAGTATGTATTCCATCATAATTCTAATTGATAAAAATATTTTTCCAAGTATTCAAAAATGAATACAGATTGGAAAAACTCAGACAAAGCAGAAGCATCTACTATAGAAATACAATAATCTCAGATGCAATGTATTCCTCATTTTCTTGATGGCTATTTCCTTTACCTTTTCTCCTTCGGGTTCTGAAGGCAAAAACTGGCAGATGGATACAGGAATAACTATTCATTGTTAGAACCTCCTTTCCATGGCCAGAATGAGGGCTATATTTGACATTCTCCAGGCCTAGTGCTCTTCCAAAAGTTCACCTTCTGAAAACTCATCCATTGTAAATTCTTATTAAATGCAAAGCTCCCTTTGAATGCCCATAGATTCACAGAAATTAGGTCATGTGGCACAAACACTGTCAGTGCCGGATTCCTCTCTACACTGTCTTATCTAGAAGTTATTTTTGAAAACAATAGATTTAATTCGGCCACTTTATAATTAGTGGCGTATATTTCTTCCTTTTACCAGAAGAGCCTGCACATTTCAGTATAAGACTTGCCCAATATGTTTGGGGTTTATCTCCTCAATCTGGAAAATGCATGATGTTGGTCTTGCTCAAAGAACTCACTTGGGATGTCTTTGTCCCATGGTTTGCAGGGTACTATCAACCCCATTGAGGGCTCAAAGGCGCCATTTAGGCATAGCCCACAATAAAGGGGCAATGCCTCCTAGAGCTCATGGCCCAAAGAGTCAAAGGTGTTAGCATCACCCAGTCACCGTCCAACATTAAACAGTGTTAAACAAGGCTCGACACACAGAGAACTCAGCCTGCTTAGTGCTATAGCACAAAAATGAGAATATTCATGATGCAGGTGAGATATTTATTGATTAAAACACACAAAAGGGAAGAATCAAAAGGCAAAACCCACTGAAACTGAAATTGAGTGAAGATGCAAAACAAACAATGAAAACCTATCACCCTCTTTTAAAAGAGGGTGATTTCTGGTTAGAATCTCTTATTCTGTCTTTGGAGAGGAAGAAAGGGTCAGTTCCGTTGTTCAGATCTAATTTGGGAATAATAATCACATTCCTGCTTTTCACAAAGCAGACAGACACAAGTTGGAGGAAAGATAGGATAGTGAAGATGGGGGAAATACAGCTTCTGTTGATGTTCTCAGGATAGAGGGCAGTTGGTCAGTCATGGACGGATGCTTTAGGCTGGCAGGTCGGTCGGCCACAACTGCTGTTGCTCTGGCGCCTGGCTTGCCTCGTCATTTGATTGTTCTGGTCAAATCTCTCTACTTCACTGGTGCTTTTCAGGCTGAGCAGAGCTGTGCTAGTTTCATGCAGTGCAGCTGATTTCAGGATCAAGTACAAAGCCGAGACAGAGAGATAGAGAGAGAGGACAGGAGTGAGATAGTGGGGGATGTAAAGGGACCCAGAAGGGAGAGGGGACGACAGAACAGGATCTCACATGTATTAGGCTGGGGTCCTGGCTGGCACAGCGATGATGGTCCCCACTGGATTACCAAGGCCTGATGTCACAGCAACAATCCTTCTGCCACAGCCATGAGGTTGGTAAAAGTTCTTTTTTTCTTCTTTAAGCTTCTTTTAAAGGGCCCAAAAGGGGCGATGGGTGGAATGGCCCATCCTTTCATTAATTTGCCCATCAATTAGGCCTAATTTTCAAAGCACCAATTTTCATCCATTGATTTCTGGTCTCCTACTCCCTTTGTTTACCAGTCATAGTCTTAAAACACTCCTTGAGTGGTATCAATACCACCTTCTATTTAAATTAATTCAGTCTTTCCATCTCCTCAAATCTTCTTTTAAACAATTTTATGTAACAGGCCATTGCAACAATTCATGAATCTTTATCTACTTTCCATAAGTTAAAGCTCCTGTAAAGGTAGGCCTTCTAGGAGTCAATTATTACAACAGCTACGAGGAACACAGATGCTGTGCACCTGCTACTACTCCACGTTGTGAGGTACAATTTCCTCCTTGCTACTGGGCTGGTTAGTTTGACTGACCACTGAAGGGGTGGGCGGGGGGCAGAACAGAATCATGCCCCTGCCTCCTCCCCACTCCCTTTTGGGCCTTATGGCAGCCCCTGGGGAATGGGGCTAGAGCAACAGCTGCATGTGCCATGTCTGGGATTCTGCTTGGTTGCTAATGTGGGCTGCCCAAGGGGCACAGGAGAAGGCTCCTGATCTCCCCATTCCCTCATAGCACACCATGTCCTCCTCAGTCTAAAATAAAAGGTGCCAACCACACCAATATGGTTTTTCAAAAATAGGAAAAGGGACAAGTTACTCATAAACTATAATGTTTTTACGGTGAATCCCCATCCATGGTACTTGCTCGGCAACTATTTTGAAAGATATTTCACTGTATGTTTTTATTGACCAATGATGCATTAAAAGCCTCTTTAAACTGGCTCAGATTTTTATCTGGGTGGGTTTGACTTTGGCAGGGGGGGACATACTATAGAGTTTTGCTTTTCCCTTATAAGCCCATTAATTAGCATCAAATAAACTAAATATATAGCTGCTTTATACTTTAAAAAGAAGTTCAAGCAGCAAACAACCATATGAAGAATGTTGTCTGCAAGGCTTTGTCAGACAGTACTTCATGTAAGTTTCATGACTGCATTTACTTTTAATTGATCCTGCAGCACTGTGCTCCTTATGGAGTGTTTTAAATCAATGTCAGCCATAAAGCGATACTAAACTGTACAAGATCCTTTTTTGGTTGCAGTTAAAGATAACTTATTTATGAGGACATGAGTAAAACTCTTAGTATATGAACGTAAATATGGCCAAAAAATTTTCAGGACTCTCCTTCTCCTGTGTTTTATAGATTGAGGAATGTCACACATCAAAATGTAGATTCTTTCTGTCTTTCTTCATGAATGATTCAGCTGGGATTTGAGAACGTTTTCCATTCACCTTGCCATTCTGGGCTGTATCCCATTTTCTCCATCTCCTTATTAGCTGGATAATACATTAGTTTATCTCAGTTACAGAATATGATTTATAAATACATGGGTAAGGATCTCCCTGATCAGCATCTTAAAATGTGTTTTGGCCTTACTTTGGATGGAAAGAATAGTCCACTTTAGCATTGCTAGGATGACAGCAAATTATTTTTTCCAATAAAAGTTTTTCTATGAAAACATTTGTTTTTTCATTTTCTTCAACATTTTAAAATGAAAGCAGATTTTTTTCCACAAAAATTTCCCTTTCATCAAAAAGTTGAAAGAAAAATTTCAACCAGCTCCAGGCAGCAACTAGCTTATATCATGTGCAGCAGCATAAGTCTTCAAACTTAACTAAAAACAGAGGAAACTGTTTACATGCAGCTTCTTTCAATATTGTGTTAACCAGTGGGAATGCTTGCTTAGAGCAAACAAGCACCCTCATTGGCTCAAGAAACTTTGAGCCAACTTTTCATCTCATCCCTAAACTTCAATAGCTGCAATCATGTGCGCTATGTTCATTACTGGGAGTAGATGGTGACAGTGTATTCTTGGAGAGCGGTCCCGAATGCTGAACGTTGCTTTCCATATTGATTTAAATTAAATACATTTCCATGAACAGGATCCTGTATTCTAGAAGGCTGGTTCAGAAGGATTCTTACAAAGATTCGGGTCCTTCACTCCTTGGCTAAGATTTGATGCTTTTTAGAATATGCTGCAAGATTTATCCATAAGGTTTCGGACAGCACTTATCACCATAGTACCCAAGCACTTGACCTCTTGTAGCTGCCTACCAGACACTTGCCACTCAAAAATGGACTGAGAAAACCAACCTTCTTCAGAAACCTCATCAAACTGCAATCATACTGTGACCATTTGGGATACTATGAATCTGGGCTTCATCCACATTGAAAGGCCACATAGTTAAGCAGTGGAATAAATTGCTTAGGGAGGTGGTGGAATCCCCATCATTGGGGATTTTTAAGAGCAGGTTGGACAAACACCTGTCAGGGATGGTCTAGATAATACTTAGTCCTGCCATAAGTGCAGGGGACTGGACTAGATGACCTCTCGAGGCCCCTTCCAGTTCTATGATTCTATGTAGGATGGACTTTGATACTTGAATATCCCATTGATAACTCTATGCAAAACTAAGTGGTTATCATTCACATGAGTTCCAGGAAACCTTTCCTCAGGGATATTGTTTCATCTCTCTACAGCATCTAAATTGTCATATACTCATAATCACTAAAGTATCTGAGTACTATTTGGGGAACTCCCAGCACTGCTTTGAGTTTTACTTTTGTACAGTATGAACCCTAACCCTAAACCAAAACACAACATTCAGACAAACACAGTAGCCCAGATCCTTAACTCAGGTAAAGTGGCATAGTGCTATTTTCTTCATTAAAGATATGCTGATAAACATCCCTTCATGTCCTGCCCCACTAGTAAGCTTAGTCATATATCCACTGTGAACCTGCTGATTGTTAACAGTTTTGCTCTGAAGCTGGTGAGTTCCATTCATTAATAACAAACCACCACCAACTATATTCCCTTGTTTGGGACCACATTTTTGCTGAAGCCCCTAATTTTAGTGCCACTGGAACCCAAAAGCAGCAGAAAAATTTGGAGAAAGGTATGCATGTTCCCTGGCTGGTTTCACCACAGAGCCCCAAACCAAGGAAGCTTTGAATTTTACTGTGCAAGTCACTAATGGTTCTACCCATAATATCCTCTCAGCCCTCCAGTCCCATTACAAAATATAACAAAATGTTATTTAGTCATCCAAAGCCCCTGTGCTGTAAATTAATCCAGTTTCAGGATCTGAAGCATCCATAATTATTTGGGATGTTGATTCTTTAAAGAGGTCCTCAGCATACAGCTGGGAGGCAAGTCAGGAGTAATATTTCCTGAAGAAGAAAAAAGGAAGCAAATCTTACCACGTCTCATAGACTTTAAGACCAGAAGGGATCATCATGATCATCTAGTCTGACCTTAGTAGGTTGGATACTGTGGCATAGGCTAGCCAAAGAGACGGGCCCAGACTTGTACGTGGGCAGTTAGCGTGTCACTGCAATGTCCACACTGCTATTTTTAGCATGCTAACTCATCACAGGCCACAGAACCTCACCCACCTGTTCCTGCAATAGACCCATAACCTCTGGCTGAGTTACTGAAATCTGCAAATCTTGATTTAAAGACTTCAAGTTACAGAGAATCCACCTTTAGTCTAGTTCAAACCAGCAAGTAACCTGTGCCCATGCTGCAGATGAAGGTGAAAAACTCCAGGGCGTTGGCCAATCATGCTATTCAGGTTAGCTACATCAGGTTCATTTGTCAATTACCTGTTTAAGGAGGGAGGAAAGAGAACATATTGTGGTATGAAATCCTGTTATCTGGCTCCAGGAAACCCGTAGCTTGGGAAAATGTGCCATCTCATATTACTCAGGTATGTAAACACACTGACATATAATTACTACATGCATTGTGATGAAGTGTAGGATAAGAATGCTTTACAATCTTTTAAGCATTTACATTTTTCCTTTTAGCTCCTCCTAGGGAGGAATCATAGTTCCTAAGAGCTATATGGTGGTGGAAAGGATGCAAAAAAAGTCATGGCAAGGTCAACATGAAAGAACTTAAAACAGTAAAATATTGATAATGTTGTGCCTAATGCTGTATAAATCAGAGGTAAGTGATTACATTCGAGAGAGAGAGAGAGAGAAAGGGGGGATAAATAATGACAGGGCTATCATAAGGTTATTCCAATTTCTCTCTCATTCCTTAGATTTTAAATTTTTAAAACTGCAAATCTGGATGGTTACCAAAGCACAGATTTCACAATTTACCTAGATCCTCCCACTGCAAAGTCAACAGAGACCTACAGGAGGAAACTCATGGAGGTTCTGCTTCAGGATTATTCCCCAGATCATTGCACTGGTGTATGAGGGGGAGCCAAGGGATGGGATTTGTCCTTGAGGAAAAAGCAGAGTTAGGGTTTGTCTTCACTGCAGCTGGGAGATTGCCTCCCTGGTAGGGTACATAGACACACGCTAGCTCTGCTGGAGCTCGAGTGCTAAAAATAGTAGCTTGGATACTGTGGCACAGGCTAGCCACCTGAATACGGATCCAAAGGCACAGGCAGACTTGTACTTGGGCAGTTAGCCTATGTCACTGCAATGTCTACACTTCTATTTTTAGCACGATAACTCAAGCAGAGCTAGCATGTCTGTCTGTCTCAGACTGGAGGCACACTCCCAGGTGCAATGCGGACACACCCTAGAGTTCTGCTCAACCTGAAAGCCACATGAATCTTGGGAGAATCATGGGTTCATCTAGCCAGAAGTCAAGGGCTTCTGCACTTGCCCCGGAGCCTCCAATCATTGCTTGTGGCGTCCCCTGCAAACCCCAATTAAAGGGATGATTTCATAGACTGGAGAACCTCTGCAGGAAAGTTAATACAACCACAGGATGTATATCTGGTAAGGCTGCTGGGGTGGGTGATGATGCACATGGGGAGCGTCTGTGCATGGAGCCAAACCACCCTATTGTGTTTCCCAAGACAACCACCAGGCTTAGGAAGGAGGGTTTGGTTCTTTTATCCTCTGACAACAGAAAGGTATAACTGCTTTTTGTAGATTATTCAAAGCAAGTATATTTGAGTCCCAATCCAACAAAGTACATGCTTAAGTTTCAGCATGTGTGCAATCTCATTGACATCAAGAGGACTAAGCATATGCTTATCGTTAAGCTTATACCATAATGTTTTGCTGTAACAGGGCCTTTACAATTGAAATTATCTTCCGCTCAGATAATGCTGGACAGCCTCAAAGGGCCTCCATAGCTTCTGCACACGATGAAGCAGAAGGAATACAGACAGGAGGAAACTTAACTAAACACCTCTTGTTACAGTTATATAGCCTTGCTTCCCATTCCTCTGACAACTTGGTGCCAGGATTTAAACCTTGGATGCACAGCCCACTTCTAGAGGCAGTTAAAAGTATACACAAAGGGGAGGCTTTTCCTGGAAAGAGGGAAAAGGAAGGCTAGACACACACACACAATAAAACAGTTGTATGCATAAATGACATCCTTAAACAATAAAATGAGTCAGATAGTCCTAACAGAGGCTGAAAACTGTTCTTTTCCCAAGGAGTGAAGGACCTCAAAGATTCTTCCTGGAACAGTGTTCCAGGCTACAGAATCCCATTCATGAAAATGTATTTATCTGGGCATTTACCATGTGAACCTTTCCAAGACAAGCGTACACTTTAGAGAGCCAACAGAACCGGTTAGTTATTGTGTAGGGAATGGCATTTCCTATGAGATGCATCTGTGAGATGCAAACTCCTGAGAGTTGAGGAGTAGAGCTGTGCAAGAGGTGGCCATTTCTGGTTGTAGGGGGTTCAGCAATTAATATTTTTGCTTGCTTACTTTGGTTTGCACCCTCTGCCTATTGCATGCTGCCCAAGATTCTCTGGTTTCAGGGCAAAACTATAAATCCCACCCTAGAACACTTGGGGAGTAAGAGGATTCACTTAAAACACAAGTGGAGTCAATCTGAAAGGTGCAAAGTTAGGCAGAGTTTTTGCATTAGCAGTGAAACTAGGCAAAACCTGGGTTTGTTGTTCTTAAATATTTGCACAGCTCTAGCATGAGTTATTTCCCCACTTGCAAAGGCTCCCCATCATAAAGGAAATCCTTGTAGTAAGAAGGACTGGAGGTAACTCCTCCAAGAGCCAGTTCAGCTCTGCTTCCTTAGTTGAGTAGCTAGGCTACACTCTCCTTGTCCCCTTTGGCTAAAGAACACACCTTTCCCAAAGAGTGAAGGACCAGAATCTTTGCAAACACCTGCATCCCCAGGTGAATTCATACCACACACACACACACATATATGCTGCCTCTATGAAATCCTTAGAGTACACAATAACTTAGATTGGAGTAGAACAGCAAATAGGAAGTGGGAAGAGACAACAGAGGGGCATTGGCAGTATCAGAGGCAATGGAGAAAGTGGGGGTGAAACAGGAGGCAATGGTAGAATAGGGGAAGGAAAAGTAGGGGAAGAGGCAACAAACCGGGGAGAAGAGGAAGCACAGGTGTACAGCCCTGTCAGACTGGGCAGGATCAAAGGGACTTATGAAGCCAAGCAGTGGGGGCAAGCACCATGACAGGAACAAAATCAATATTTCCTTCCAGTCATCCTCTCAAACAGACAAATCTCCTTCTAAAAACTTTGTGTGAAATTTAACAGCACTGCCAAGGGATGAGGCGGGAAGGTTGGACTCGTCTTTGGTCAGGCAAGCTCCCATGATCACCACAGACAGGCACAGTGGTGCTACACGGATGTGTGGTCTCATCACATTGCCTCAGAAATATGATCCCGAAGAAAACAAAACCTGAGGACGCATAGAAATTTTCATGGAGTTTTTCTGTTTGGAAGGTGGGAAGAGGCTCTGATTTGGGATGGGCTGACACTCAGGGTCAGGTCCTGCTTTTCAGGTAATATTCCTATTGGCAAATGCAAATACCCTCATCAACTAAATACCAGTTTCTATGCTCTTTCCCCTCCTGCACATCCTCTTCTCACCAAATCAGACTCCTTTCTCCTTATTTTTCCTCATCATGTGGCTCCCCAACGTCTCCGAGGCAAATTCATCTTTGAGGAGCTGTCTAGTAGGCCCACTGCTCCCTTAAAATAAGGTAAATAGCCCTGACCATTGCTTCTGCAGCTGGGAAACACTCTGGTCTGGTGACACAGGGCAAGGGGATATTCATGAGCTGCATATCACTCAAAGGTGGATGCAAAATGAAACCAGTATCTCTGTGCTGTACAACCAGTTCAGTCTTAGATCACCCCATTTTTACTTTTCATTGTTTCTTTGGCAGTAACACTGGTAGTTCAGACTCAACATTTTTCATCCAAATCTCCTTCCTAAAATACAGAGAGAGACTTTGAATTAATTGGATTCAGAGTAGCAGCCGTGTTAGTCTGTATCTGCAAAAAGAACGAGGAGTACTTGTGGCACCTTAGACACTAACAAAATTATTTGAGCATAAGTTTTCGTGAAAGCTTATGGAGCTGTGTGTTTCGTGAAAGCTTATGCTCAAATAAATTGGTTAGTCTCTAAGGTGTCCCAAGTCCTCCTGTTCTTTTTTTGAATTCATTGTGAGAGGTAAAAGCGAATTCCTTCCTGTCACCCAAACCTACCTCCGATTTGAACGATACATTTCAGTTGTGTGTGCCTGGTGACATGCAGTAAAACACCAGCATCTTACTGTACTGGATACTAATTAGAAAAAGAAATGTGTTCGATGTCAGGCTTCAAGAAAGCAAACTTAACATCTGACAGCAACTGGAGAATGATCGCCATAATCAAGCACTGTCCCTGCTTAGATCTCTGCCAAACAATCTCACTTTCTTCCAGCTAATGCTCCATAAGAGACGATCTTTCTTTACTGTTCCAAAGAAACATGTTGTCAGTTCCCACCTGCTGGCACTGCCAGAAATAAAACCACAGTTGATCAGACGCAATAGGTCAGGGAAGTAATGCTGTGCTTCTAGGCTGTGTAACAGGGGAATCGCTATCATTTATCCCCCTCCCCTCAAACTGCAGTCATTTTGTTATGCTTTTATTAAACAATGAGATTTTTAAAGCTAGAAATATGTCCTTTTTTGGAATTTAACAAGGAGGCAAAATTCAGGCTTGCTGCCAGGCTGAAAGTTCGATATCATTTGGAAAACAAAATATATTAGAACAGCTTTTGGGGTGAAAGAAAACGCAGATGTCAGTCTAGTGACACAGAGTAATCTATTTGCTCAGTGCTTGTATTTTGCTACCAATTTTGTATTTTTCAAAAAGGACAATAAAAGAATTGTGCTCTCTGCTAATTAATGACAAGCTGGTAAAAGCATCTATCCATTGTTCCATTTATTTCTTCATTTCCAGCAGTTAACAGCCCTGTTCTGAAATGAATCAATGTCGTTTACACAATGCTGTCACCCCTATTGTTTCTTTATCATCCTTGCATTTTCATAAATCGGAGGTGTTAATTCCTTAATGGCTTTTCTCAGAGCTTTAAAATGTATGCAAAATGGTAATCCGCCTCCTAAACAATTCATGTTTACATAGGCACACTTTTAAATATGTTTACTATCAAAATGAATCCTTTGTTTGGATCGAGCCCTATCTGTTTGTTTTCCAAACACTGAATCATAGCAGGTATGTGGAGTCTAATTTTAATTAGCAACACCATCAGGTAACACTATTTTTTTGGAACACCCCCCAACTGGTTCCATTCACAGGTGAAAGACCCTGTATTTTTCCCATAAGAGCTGTTGGGGAATATAAATTAGATTCTTAAATATAGATGAGTTTGGGTATGTCAGGGTTTGAAGGCTCTTTCAGGTTGTGATCCAAAGACCACGGATATCGGTTCAGGGCCTGAATTAGCCACCTTATTTATGTATTATCTCTTAAGGACGCAAAGAGAATTTCTGCACAATAGTTAGAGACGAGCAGAATAGAATTAAACTGCTTGTGGGAAAGGAGAATCCACTGTAGGAGCAAACTAAAAAATAAACTTAGTAGGAATAAATCCTTCTTAGCAGCTGAGGTCAGTGGACAGATTTCTATGGCACTGACAGGACCATCAGATTTGATCCGGTCCCCTCACATTTGACAGAAGATGGTAGCTTTTCAGTAGCTTCTTTTGGGATCATCCTTTGTTAAAAGGCAATTATACCCCTGCTGTAGAATTTTCTAGGACGGTTAAAAAATAAAACACATTTTAAAAAAGGCTGTATACCTTGGAGAGATCACAATCTCTCTGGGCCTCCGATTCCCATCTGTAAAATGGGGATATATTACTACTTCCTTTCTGTCTTGTTTATTTAGGCCAATGGGACTACCCACATGTGTAAAGTAATGCCTACGTTTAAGTCTTAGACTGGGGCCTAAGATTGCAAGCTCTTTGGAGCAGAGACTCTTTCTTCCTCTGTACATACAGAGCCTCATATAATGAGTCTCTGAACTCATTTGGCTTCTTGGAAATATTGCAGATAATAAACAATAACGGAAAGTGCATTGTCCTCTATTACATTCTACAGGTTTTTAAAAGTAATTTCTGTAGAACCCTATTGATTTAATCTCTCTCAAATCATGCCGATTTTTCCATAAGTGATTTATAAAGGTCACCCTCATCACAGACCATCTTTTCGTTCTGCGTTCGTACAGCACCTAGCACAATGGGATCCTGGTCCATGACGGGGGCTGCTAGGTGCTATAGTTCTACTACTAATAAATAAAAAAACAATAATACTTCATATTTACATCCAAAAGCCTGTTCCAAAGCCACTGAAACCAAAGAGAGTCTTTACATTGACATTAGAGGGCTTTGGAGCAGGACCCACATGAACTGTACTGAAAAAACGTTCTGAGAGTTATACACAAACAAAATTTAGGCTAATTTTGTTTTTCCTGAATCAAAGCACATTTCTCTAAAAGTGGGCTCTCAAATCTATTCTGAACTAAATATGAAACAGTTTGATGGGGGAATTGTTGGCATTACAATAAATATAAAAATGAGAGAATACCTGATTTTTACCTGGGAAAATAATGTTGCCAATTCCAAGCAGTCAGAGGAAATATGTGAGAAAAAAGCATTGGTGGTGATAAAAGGAAGAGTTTGAGTAAAAGAACACTCTTAAATAGTATTGCTGTAGCTCTGTTTATTTCCCTTTTGTATCAAGTTAAGGAACAGATTAGACATTGCTTAGAAGTGACACTGGAGTTTTCCAATAAAATGTAGTGAGTGTAAGATCCACGTTGCTTAAAGGATGGATTCCTCAGAGTAGGCTTTGTCTACACTAGCACTTTGTCAGCAAAACTTTTGTCAGTCAGACGTGTGAAAAAAACACACCCCTGACTGACATAATTTTCACCGACTGAAGTGCCAGTGTGGACAGTGCTATGTCGGCGGGAGAGCTTCCCACTGCTCGTTGGGGGTGGTTTAACCATGCTGGCAGGAGAGCTCTCTCCCACTGGCATAGAGCGACTACACAGGAGACCTTACAGCGGTGCAGGTGCAGTGATACAGTTGTGTTGCTGTAAGGTCCGTAGTGTAGACAGCCTAAGGCTGAAACAGAGAGAGAAGATCAAGGCTTGGCAGTGACCATAACATGCTGCTGCACAGCAGGTAAACACTGGAGTGGAGCAGCTGCACCAGCTCCGGCAGCTGCTGCCTCTCCTTTAGGCTCTTGTTCTGAGTTTTGTTAATCACCCATTGTTCTAGGTGGGAAAGCCAAATTAAAGAACAGGGTGAACAAAAATAGCTCCAGAGTAAACGGGTCATATGAAATACCACTGCATTAAGAAGCTATAAGGAGGAATCAGAGGTATACTAGGGGACACATCAGTAGAGGTGGGCAAAAAGGCCAATTTACAATTAACTGAGGCTAAACAAAAATTATTTTGTAATCTTACCAACTGTGAAACATCTGCCATTACTAAACACTAGAGAGTATATGAATGTTCATATGGCAACACCTGAAGCCACAGACACACCAGGCTCTATTTCGTTGCTGAGAGATGTACAGCATGGGGAAAGAAACAAGAACTCTTATTATTGGCCTTCAAATTCAAGAAATTTAAAAAACACCCTCCTGATATTTCTTACAATGCTCGCAATAAAAATATTGATGCTACAGATTGCCATTTCTGTACTGTTAACCATGGGTAAAGTATGTATCAGAGAGAACCTTGTCTACACATAGAAGTTGGAGCCCTCAGCACTTGCTGGGGTCTCACCTAGCACTGGAATTCATTATGAAACATGTATTCTACAAAACACAATAAGAAAAGCTATTAGTATATTTCCTACCCAATCAAAGCTAGCAAGGTCTGAAAATTTTACAAGAGTTGCCTCTCTCATAAGATTCCAAGCCTAATTCCATGACCAAAAAAGTTTCGAATAAGCTTCACATACAGATCCCAAAGCATCACACAGCATGTTCCTCACAAACCTTTGAGGTCTGCCAATCATTTCTAATTATGGGCTAACTCACTCTCAGACTCTGTGGGATTTGGGGACAGAACACATCTCTGCCTTCCTGGTCGACAGAGAAGCTGTAATACATCCCAATATGGCAGTTATTTCAGCCCATGAGCTAGATTGGTGGCTATGCTCTACATGGCAAATATAATGCCAGTCTATAAAAAGGGGAATAGGACAACCCAGGGAATTACAGACCAGTCAGCTTAACTTCTGTACCCGGAAAGATAATGGAGCAAATAATTAAGCAATCAATTTGCAAACACCTAGAAGATAATAAGGTGATAAGTAACAGTCAGCGTGGATTTGTCAAGAACAAATCAGGTCAAACCAATCTAATAGATTTCTTTGACAGGGTAACAAGCCTCGTGGACAGGGGGGAAGCAGTAGATATGGTACATCTTGACTTTAGTAAGGCTTTTGATACAGTCTTGCATGATTTTCTCATAGACAAACTAGGGAAATACAACCTAGATGGAGCTTCTATGAGGTGGATGCATAACTGGTTGGAAGACGGTTCCCAGAGAGTAGTTGTCAGTATATCATATTACAAAATGGCTCACAGCCAAGCTGGAAGGGTATATCAAGTGGAGTTCTACAGGGATCAGTTCTGGGTCCGGTTCTGTTCAATACCTTAATCAATGGTTTTGATAATGGCAAAGAGAGTACATTTATAAAGTTTGTGTATTATACCAAGCTGGGAGGGGCTGCAAGTGCTTTGGAGGATAGGATTAAAATTCAAAATGATCTGGACAAACTAGTCTGAAGTAAATAGGATGAAATTCAATAAGGATAAAAGCAAAGTATACCACTTAGGAAGGAACAATCAGTTGCACACATACCAAATGGGAAATGACTGCCTTGGAAGGAGTACTGAGGAAAGGGATTTGGGGGACATAGTGGATCACAAGCTAAATATAAGTCAACAGTGTAACACTCATGGATGGCACATGAACTGGGGAAGACTAGCTCCAGCCCTGCCTCTTCTGCGGCCCCTGCCAGGGCCACTGGCCCCACCCTTGGCTTTTCCCCCCAGCCCTGGACTGCCGGGAGGGTGCACAGTGCACAGTCGCAGCCTCCCCAGCCCTGGAGGGCCAGCATGGCAGGTGGCTCGTGGCCCCAGCCTTCCCAGCCCCAGAGCTCCAGCAGGGCGGGCAGTGCAGCCCCAGCTTGAGCCAGGGCCACCGCACAGGGGGACTGGAGCCACAGGCAGAGCAGGAAGTTCAAGCAGGGGGGATGCTAGAGGTGGAGTGTGGGCAGGGCCACACCTGGCTGTTTGGGGAGGAACAGCATCCCCCCAGCCTATGGTACCAGCTGCACATGGTAACACCATTTGGAAAAAAAAAGAAAGCAATCATCATTCTGGAATGATGGGTGCTTTGTAAGCAAGACACAAGAAGAAATTCTTCCACTCTACTCCATTTTGATTAGGCCTCAGCTGGAGTATTGTGTCCAGTTCTGGGTGCCACATTTCAGGAAAGATGTGGACAAACTGGAGAAAGTTCAGAGAAGAGCAACAGACACGATTAAAGGTCTAAAAAACATGACCTATGAGTAAGATTGAAAAAATTGGGTTTGCTTAGTCTGAAGAAGAGAAGACTGAAAGGGGCCATTATAACAGTTTTCAAGGAGAAGGGAGAAAAACTGTTCTCCTTAACCTCTGAGGAAAGGACTAGAAGCAATGGGCTTCTTCAAATTGCAGCCAGAGCGGTTTAGGTTGGACATTAGGAAAAACTTACTGTCAGGGTAGTTAAGCACTGGAATAAATTGCTTAGGGAGGTTGTGGAATTGCCATCATTAGAGATTTTTAAGAGTAGGTTAGATAAACACCTGTCAGATGGTCTAGGTCATTGGACTATGTAGATATGAATCCACATAGGGATAACGCAGGTCGAAAGTGGCATAAATGGTCTTGTGTTGGCTATCTGCAGTGGAGTGAATTTCACTTGATATGATGGTATCAAAGAACAAAGTGTATAAATGTGACAAACACAATCTGATTGGAAAACAGATGATAGAAACGTTTCAGGGATAAATAGATTGTAGATAAAGTTGGAGGTGCCACTCTCAATTAACAGGTCAGCTGACACTGTGATCCTAATAAGTTACACACCCCTCTAACTTGAGAAAGGAAAAATAAACATGTTATACATATATTTTTAAAGTTACAAAAACTATTTCTGTAGATGTGTGTTGGTGTCAATACTCCCTTGGCCCCCCACAGTAAAATCACCTTCATTTTGAAATTTCCTTTCTTATCTTGCGTCGTTCTAATGATCTCATGACACTGCCGTTGACCTGCATTGATGGGAACTGTTTTCTAAACTACAACCACAAGAGCTTTGAACTACAGAGTGGAGGCCGGGGGTGGAGGCCAGAGTGGAGGCCATTCAGTCTCTGAAAGGCCTCAAACTTTCAAACTGCAAATCTCCAAAACAAAGCAATAAAAACTAAAGCTGCTGCCATAGAATAAACAATTGGAAAACCCTGGCCGTAGAGTGAATATGGGTGGAGAATGCTTGATTGCTGGTGATGTCTTCAGCAAGGCAAACACTAGCCACACTGCAGCATTGCCACTTTGAATATGTCTACACTGTACTCATGGGGTGTGACTGCAAGTTGAGCAGATATACCTGAGCTAGCTTTAATCTCGGAGATTGCTACCAATAAAACTGCAGCCTGATGCCTTTCAGTGCTGGCTAGCTGCGCTAGTAATTCCCCAGAATTCTGGTGGGCTTGTACAGCCCATCCTGGCAGCTCCACTGCTCTGGTACCTGAACTAGCTAGATTAAAGCTAGTTCAAGTACGTCTACATCAAGTATGTCAGTCACTCAATTGGTGTGTAGACATACCCCTCAATTTCAGCCCTCTTGTTTAGCAAGAGACATTTTAGATCATGACATCTGCTTGCTCCACTTTGTGGCTGCGGCTAAGAGGTAAACAATGTGGGGCCTGATCCAAAGGCCACTGGAGACACTGGTTTGGAGTTGACTTCAATGGTCTTTGGCTCCAATCCATGTTGAAGGAGCACAGACAAACCGAAGGAGAATTAATAAAAGGGATTAAAGGGACAGATCCTGATTTCACTGGAGTTATGTCAATTTATACCAACTGAGGATCTGTTGTCATTTTATTCCTCTGAGCTTGTGACTGAAAAAAATACAAATTTCCCATTATTTAACTTAATATATGAGGGAATTCTTTCTACACCAAGGCAAATAACAACAGCTAAGTAGAACTATTGACTGTTTGACTACCCTGCCTCAGCTATACGCTTTAGGATATACACTATCATTTACAAAAAGGAGACCTGAAGTATTCTGCAATATATGTTTTTCGAAGATATTACCTAAGAAAATCATGCTTGAAGGAGCCTGAACTGTGAGTTTTGGCAAAGCAGTCTGAGCCTGGCTTTTTTAAATCCAATTCTGTTGCAAATACAACTACTCTGATTGTTTTGATTTAATCAAAACTGTCTGTTACATCTCTAATTCTAATGTCTTTTCAATCCTTGCTCAAACTGACGTACATGTACTCTGTGCATTATGTAGTTAACAACTTGTTATTTGGCCTATCAGTTGCTTAATATTCAGCCCATTGCTGGAATTGTTCAGAATGTAAAACTACTTATTGCCTTTATCCCTGCTGTCTCTCACTTCCTTCTCAGAGTTCATAGTTTTTACAGAAATCAATTAAGAAATATACAACGATGTTCTATTTTTAAACTTCTTATGAAGGTGAAGGTTTCCAGATTATTTTTGTAGGAAATGAGGAAGAGCATAAGAATGAGGAGGAATAAAATATACATTTCATCTTCCAATTCTATCTCAATATAAAATTATACATTAATTGTTTTGATTATTTAGTCAGAAATCTAAATATGAAGTTAAAATTGCTGCATAATTTATTTTTTAAGAAAACCACAGAGCCTACCATTCAAATTTGGACATAAATACAGGCTTTTGCTTGAAAGGCTTTTAGATTAACTCGTTCCCATGTATGAAAATTAGTTTCTTGGTTATGTTTTTCAGTAGCTGTTGAAGTTCACGATGTTTTGGGTCTCAGTTTAAGCAAAGGAAATATTTCTAAGTAGCTAGCGAACATTATTTAACCATTGGAGAGACAAAACTGTCACTTGTTTAATGGAGATTCCTGTTAAGGTTTACATTTTAAAAATGCTTCAACAAATACAACCTGTTTTCCTCACTTGTATCGTGACAACTAGTATTTTCAAGTGAAAGAAGGGTACAAAGTGTAAAATTGAGCCTTGCTGTTATAAAGGAATCTCTTATTGTCTAGCAGTAATAAAAATCAAATCTTGTATATGCCACGTCTGGCTATCTGCACATATTCTTGGAGGACAGAATAAATTGGGACTATGTCATCTGATTACTTCTGTAATCAAATATCCCATAGATTAAATGAAGCATTACTTGACTATCATTGAAAGGAATAAAACAGAGGGTATTTATTAACTTATTACCAGCTACCACCACTATTGGGAACATGTTCAGTAATTCTTGTTTCTGTTAGTATTTCTTTTGGTTTCCTGAATACAGCTGCTTTCCATAGAGAAAGTCCGCATTTCTGTATCATCTGTGTAACGAAAAGCAGTTGTGTTATTTGTTTAACAAATCCTCAGCCTCTGCTGGATGAATTATCTATACAGTTTAAGTCACTTCAGTCATGATAAGTTTACTTTCACATCAAATTTTCATCACCCAAACAATTTATAGTTGTATGGGCCTGATCCAAAAATCAATGGAACGATGCCCGTTGTCTTCACTGGGCTTTGGATTAGGCCCTACATGTACATTAGCATAATAATTCATTATTTTGAGCTTATTTTGTGATCTCATACCGACTACCTGAAAAGCCTGTTTGTCCCATCATTGCTAGGCGATTTCTGGCCCACCCTTGAATGAAAAGGATCATGTCTATTCTTATTTAGCTTTGATTAACATCATTAACCTATCATACACTGCTGTGTGAGTCGCGTCAAATTGGTAAGCCAATTTCAGCAAGCAACATAAAGCACAGAACAGCTTGGATTGTCAGATAAACATACCCAGAGGTGCAGTTAGGATGCTGAAATTATTAGGTGAGTGATAGGAAGCCAAAAAATCAGTGAGGCACTTGAACAGAGAGTATAAACATAAATATCCAAAAGCATGCCACAGTGCATGTGTATTTTATGTTGATGTGCTAATACGTTATCAGCTAAGGGTTTATTTAAACCATTTTTGTATTCCCTGCAATTCATTTATCTGCATAAGGAAGAGGCACTAACAGGACAGTTCCTTATGAACAAGCAGCCCTGTGTGTTTTCCACTGCTGTTTATAATCCTTCATGCTCATATCTATAATTCATGAGCAAACTGTTTCGTGAACGTTTCCATAAAGGTTGAGCAAAGTACGGCGCTGTTAACATTCACACTGTCATGCACAGAATCGAAATGTGCCCACTCTCATTCTATTCATCACCGCTCAAAGACATTTTGGCAATGATATTATCCAAATATTATTAAAACTTTGAACCCTGTCCCCATAAATTATCGCAAAATGGCTTCAGAGCCATTAGGCAAGGAGGATGTATGGGCTCCAGTTGCTTTGGAGTAATTATGTGCTTAAAAGGAAGCGTGGCTAAGCATTCTACTAGTAAAAAGAGAAAAGCTCTGATCATTTGTTACAGCTCCAGTGCTATGCACAGTACTGTTCACGCAGGTCAAGCCAACCTTACAGCAGGACAATTATCTGCCTAGAGAGACCAAACATCTGTTATTAAGTACGCACAGGCACCCCTGCAACATGCTAGAAATCTTGTCCACTTCATTGGCTGAGCTTATGGTAATGTACTTCAAACACTTGGCTAACTCTGCACAACATCCCCCCTTTCTTATTGTTACTTCAACAGTTCAGCTTTGAAATATGCAGTACCTTCACTCCCCCATTACTTCCTTTAATATGCGCACAGCTGTTAAAGATGCGGGTGTAACTTTAGATGAGTCTCTGTCTTTTTTTTTATTATTTGTTTCGTTACATTCTTGTGCATTTATAAGTTACCAACAGAGCAGTGTTGTAGAGATAAAGTACAGCACAAAAGCACAGGGTCACTCTGTTTTTGCATTATAAAACAAATCCTTCTTTGATTTCTGTGTTTCAAACATTCATTAGGCTGTTAAGAAAGATGAAGGAGGTCATTTTGATTTTATAGGTATGAAATATAACCCCCCCAAAACAAACAAACAAAAACAGAAACCCAGGAGTCTTTTTAAAAAAAATTAGTTTTGAAGTAAAATATATTGCAAAAGTTGGCAAAAAGAGAAACACAATCAGGTAAAGAGAGATGACTTGATTAGGACATAAAAAGGGGCTAAGTGGATGTGTGAGTGCAACTAAGACAGCAAGAAGCAATGCAGCTGCAATCTATTCCAGGTGGGTACTGTAAATCCATTCTGGGGTTTATTGATCCAAGGTTGATTGTTTTTCTCTGGTGAAGAATGTTTGCTAACAAACCTGCAACTGCTGACAAACAGGTAGAAGATCTTCTCTCTGTCTGATAATTTACCTGAAATAAGGAAGAGATTCTGAACTGTATATAATTTGCTCCACGACTAATAGATCTGATTTAATAGACAATCCTTTTCCCCCTCAGAAAGAGATTGCAGATGTAACTGACACACTTACATTCACAGGGCTCAGCAACAACTCTAAAGGAGATCAGTGAGCTGGTGGCAGAGATGTCAGGGTAAGAAATTAGATCTATCTTTTCTGTCTTAGGCTTTTCTAAGGCATCTATCACCGGGTAGTAATGGAAGCTTAGGAGAAGGAGGAAGTGGATGCTAGATGGAGGAGCTGCAGAAATTCAAGACCCTAAAAATATTTTTTTACTGCAAGCTTACATGGAAAATGAACAGAGTTTGTATTTGTTTCTGTTCCAGGTTCCCAGTAACCACCACCTGTGGTCATTTTAAGAGGGGCCTCTACAACCCGCGGATTTATGCTTGCCTAATATACTGTCTGTATACACTTCCTTTAAAAAAAATCCCAGAGTCCCCTTCTAAAACATAATGTGAGGCCCAGATATTGGGCTTGGTTCTACAAATGGAAAGTAAAAAATGAAGAGCAAGGCAAGGAGTAGTGGGAAAGTTGATCCTGAATTGAAGATAGCAAGAGAAATGCACAGCTAAGCATGTGATGGGTATGAGGAGGAGTCATCCTGAGCTGTTCTCATCTGTACCACACCCGTTCTAACATATATACTTGTTAATAAGGGAGTTGTGCAGGGGGGGGTTGAAATCAGCTCAATGTGGAGGACTGTGCCTTGTTTCTAACTTTACATTCACCCAGGCTGAACCTCAAAGGATTTGCGGGATCAAGGCCATTGATAAAACACACTTTTTTCTGGTTACTTTCTATTTCCTACAATAGATTTTCATTCCTTCCTTCCGAAGCCAAGCTCACACACACACACACACACACACACACACGGTTGCTGGAGGTGTTCTCCCTTCCCTGGCTAGAATGGATACTGGAGCCATAATGGTCAGATCGATAAAGCATGGCTATTTTTGTCAAACAATGGTCAATTAATTTAATACCTAACCCAGTGAAGGCATTTGGAGCAAATCTGCGAATGAACAAACCAACAAAGATGGTCACTTTGCTCTTTTATAAAGGTTCGGGCTTATGAGTTCATGGTCTCAATTCCAATTCATTGCCTACTTTCCTTTGAATTAGCACTCAAACTCTTACCAGGGATAAGAAGCCTTTATAATGTGTTCAGTACAATCACTTGCACTCTGTCACTGAAAATAGGACAACCAATCTCTCTGCATAGGCCCTTATGATGGGTAAATTTTGAATGCTGTATATATCTCTTCTCTGGCATTCCTCAGGTACAGAGGGTAGTAAACAGAAAAACTCTTTGGGCTACTGGGATAGTTAGGTGATACACTTGATCTTTATTCAGTGAAATGAGGAGATACCCTTCCCAAGTATTTGGGAACTGTTCAGAAAGTCAGTTCAAAAAAACCTTGAACACGGTCCACAGAGACTCAACTTGACTGAAAATATTACTACACTGTAGATTTCATGGTACAAGAAAGTGCGAGAGAAACAGTCTCACTTTTTCTTGTTTAAAATACATGCACCTGCGCCTGCCCCTTTGTTATTACGACTGCTGCCACAGTAGTCAAAGGGATGCAGCCCCGCACATCTCTGAGCTTCTTGACGGTCCCAGCTGCACAGAACTGGAAGCCAAGAGCTGAAGTTTTGGACTAGAGAGAGAGAGATGCCGGGGCATCATAAGCAGCCAAAATAACTTCAGAAAAAAGTCTCAGAGAAGTTGCATTGGTTTGATTATATATAATTAAAAGAGAGGATCCAATAGCCCTGACACAGGTGGAATGAAATGTTATCTGTGGGGATTATAGGGAGAAATGTAAGTTGAGTGGGGAAGATAATGCATGGGGCTGAGATGTTCTCAGGTAGTGAATGGTGTGTAAAGAACGAAACGGAGATCCTGATCACATGGAAACAGAACCATGATCGTTTCAATCATGATTAATGTCTAAGTTATTTCTAGCAGGGCACTAGCACAATTTTCCTTGTCTAAAATGGCCAGGGATTTTCTCCAGCAATGGCAATAGATATGCCTACTAGCCATTCCACATATAAAGTAGCATCCCTTTTCTAAAGGCAAAATGCTCTCACCCTGCTCAAAGACTGGGAAAACAGGCGTTATGCCAATTGGGCTGCTCTAATTTACACAAGGGGCTGAAATGGACCCTAATAATTGAAGGAGAATAGTGGTGGCTCCTATCCATCTTTCCCGCCACTGAAGGGAGCTGTAATGCATTTGAGCATTTGGGTCAAACTGTATATTTTAGTGATAGTCAAATTCTATTTGGTTCCCCAGGACACCTGCTAGCAAAAGCTTCCCTTACACATGCACGTGAAACTCTCTCTCTCTCTGATTTCCGATTAAAGGACTAGGTCTAATTTGTAGCTCTTATTTGTGACACACTGGATTTTACATGTTCAGTATCCTTTTTTTACCACTGAACTCTGGCATCAATTTCTTGTCTCTTGAGAGAAGTTTCATAGGGAGGTTGAAAAACTAAACCTTTGCCTGTCTGTTGCTTCAGATGCATTCGTTTGGAGATTTCAAACCTGACAGGCCAAAAGCCATTCAGCTGATCTTTAGCTTACACAGCACAGTAGCATTTTAAACACACTCATACGCTGCACTGAACTAACTGTAATGAAGTCGAAAGTAAATAGAAGCGGCTGGTAAGTTCATATGGTCAATACTAGCAAAATGGTTATTGAAATGTATATTAAAATCAGCAGTGAAAAAAGACCTTGGTGAAAATCCAGCTGATACAATACTTGTATTTTGTAGCTCATTATCTTTCATAATTCAATCCAAATATGGTTCTACCATATAAAGGACTTGAAATTTAGATACTGCACATATTATTATTAGGTATCAGTGGGCACTATATCAAATGTCTTCAACCTATAGATGTTTGTACCATGGATGTAATTCTATATTAAACTCTTTAACATGATTTAAATGTTATACAAACAAGATTTAATTCTCTATTAAATTATTGAAAGTTTCAGAGTAATTTCTATAGAACCCTGATCAGTTTCTACAGAACTCTATTGGTTTCAACCTTATTAAACTCTATAGCATTTTTAATAGGTTATCCATCGTGCCATCAATTTTTCTGCAGAACTCCCCAACAAAATCAATAGGGATGTCTGCTTAAAAACTGAAGGTAAGTTCTTTTCATATAACCTCAGATCGTAGGAAGTGCTATTAGATGTTTAAAGCTGGTGCACATCTTCAAAATGAAGCAAGGATTTCATTCAAGCAGACAGCACTTGCCCAAAGAGCTTTGCATGTATATGTCATGTATATTTATCTCTTTCCCAAAAGGAAAATGTTGACATAAAGCAGACTCATAAATTACAGGTATATCATGATCAGTTTCATGGAATATACCAAGCCCAGATAAAACTCATAAACTCAGCATTTTCTAATCTATTTCTACACCATTATCAGCATAGCAGTACAATTAAAATTATTCTCTCAAAGGATGATGTTTGTCAATGTGCTAACAACAAAGAAGGGTGCATAGCTGTGTGTGTCACCATAACACAAGTGATAGTAAGGAGGTGTCGTGGCTGAAACACAGAACTGAGAGCCTCTCAGATTTCCTGTGTGTCACTGAGCAAGTCTTGTCAATCTTATTGTGCCCCAGTTTCTGCATCTGTAAAGTTGAGATGAGAACAGCTACATCACAGAGGTGCTGTGGGGCTTAATCGCTGAGGGCTAGTCTGTGCCATCCTATTCACTCTGAAAAGCATCTTACCCATTAAATAGTCCCATTGACTTCAAGGATACCATTTGTGGAGCACGATATTACTCAACATGAGTAAAAGCATCAGACTCTGGCCCTTTGAAGTGCTCAGAGATCTTTATATGGAAAGCACTATATAAATGCGAAGGTAGATAAAAATTCCTGGAACCCATATAAAGGAAGCTTCACAAAGAAAGATTCACACAAATGATTGATGGCTGTTATTCATAGTGCATATTAATTAATGCAGCCCTGAAACTTGAGAAAATTCCCTATGTACTGACACTGCCAACTTTCTCACCATTTTATATGGTAGACAGCTTGCCCTTAATGGGTCACTTATATAGTTTCCTGTATTGTCTGGATACTTGTATTTTGATGTTTAGTATTTTTGTATGTAGGATTACATAACAAAAAAAAATCAAATGATTATGCAAATCTAATTTACTTTTAGCATGACATTTATTTACATGATGATGCTAATTGGGATGTTTATTTATATAGAAAGGTATTTACTTACACACTGATGAGACGAGAAAAAAATAAAATGATTTAAAAGAGCCCAACTTCACATATTAGCTAATTATGAGCTATATTGAAAGAACTCAATAGCATGAGGGAGTATGGAATCCTCTAATACAGTGGTTCTCAAAGCCGGTCCGCCGCTTGTTCAGGGAAAGCCCCAGCGCGCCGGACCGCTTTGTTTACCTGCCGTGTCCGCAGGTGCGGCCGATCGCGGCTCCCACTGGCCATGGTTCACCGCTCCAGGCCAACGGGGGCTGCGGGAAGGGCGGGCGGCCAGCACGTCCCTTGGCCCGCGCCGCTTCCCGCAGCTCCCATTGGCCTGGACAGGCAAACCACGGCCAGTGGGAGCCGCGATCGGCCGAACCTGCGGACACGGCAGGTAAACAAACCGGTCCAGCGCGCCGGGGCTTTCCCTGAACAAGCGGCGGACCGGCTTTGAGAACCACTGCTCTAATACTCAGATGGCCAACCTGAGCCTGAGAAGGAGCCAGAATTTGCCAATGTACGTTACCAAAGAGCCACAGTAATATGTCAACAGCCCCCCCATCAGCTCCGCCACCTCCACTCCCAGCACCTCCCACTCACCGGCAGCCCTGCCGACCAGCATCGCCCCCTCCTTCCCCACACCTCCCGATCAGCTGGTTTTGGCATGCAGGAGGCTCGGAGGGGGAGGAGCGAGGGCACAGTGTGGGAAGGGGTGGGAGGGGGCACGGCCTATGGCAGAGCCAGGGGTTGAGCAGTGAGCACCCCCCTCCGCCTTGGCCCATTGGAAAGTTGGTGCCTGTAGCTCCAGCCCCGGAGTCGGTGCCTATACAAGGAGCTGCATATTAACTTTTGAAGAGCCACATGTGGCTCTGGAGCCACAGGTTGGCCACCCCTGCTCTAATATATCAGTATTTAAAGAGCATGCAGAGAAGGTTTATGGAGAAGGAATGAAACATTCCTGGGTGAGGGAGAGTGACACATACAGTATGTTATATATACACACTTGTTACATTTCTCTATAGACAGCCACAAACGTAACAGGTTTCATACACTTATTCATGCAATACTCCTTAACATTTATACTATATACAGCACCTTTCCTTTTATTGGGATCATATTAGCATATACCAGGAATTAGAGTGACACTGATGACTGTTTGCAGTAAAGGTTACAGAAGAGAGTTATCATGTTTGAATTGTTATATGTCTATTTCTTTAGTAAACCTGAAGAGGAGGAGGAGGAAAATGAGTGGGACTCTGTGGGAGAGAGAGAGAGTGCGAGAGAGAGAAGGAAGAGGATGAAACATATGCAGAAGTGATGTGTAAAGCCACACATCATGAAAGGCACCCTGCTCATGCAGAGTAGTACTTTACACTATGAGTTGTCTCAGAATCCAGCCCCTATTAGCTGTAAGGGAGCCTGAATCTAAGGGAGTATAAATAATTGAAACTTACATGCTGAGGGGTAAATCAGGAGAAGCAATTAACAGAAGGGTGTAAGAAGGCATGAGTTAAAGCTGCACCTTTTAAACACACTCTTCGAGCCCCTTGGGGTGTAAATCAGACTCTCTTACTAGTGCATAACTTACACCATCAGATGGAACGCTTCTGAATTTGGCCTGGTGTTCACACACCATGACAGGTGTGGACCACCTCTTTTTGTCTGAACAGGAGAGTCTTAGCCATGCAAAATCAATGTGGGCCCTGCCCCTGCACCTCTGAACTCATCATTGAGTTTTGCTAATGACTTCAATGTGAGTCGTACAGAAGTAAACTCACCCCCGTTCTGCCACACTCCAAATACTCTATCATCTTATAGCAGGGCAGAGGGGTTTTCCAAAAGGCAGGATGAATGTGACATCAGCTCCTGTCTAGTATCCCCAGGTCATGTTTACAAACATTCATTGAAAAAAGAAAGTTAAGAAGGGCTTCTACACCACTGCAACTTTCTCTAGTATTCTGGAAATTTTGGGCTAAACTTTATTTCCTGAGCGTGGTACCAGCAGATAATGACAAGATGTATCAAACTAAGAAATATTTTCACAGCAGGGTTGCTAGGTCAGAATAAGATATTAAGAACTTCATCATTAATTTAGAGGCAAGCAAACTCTTGATCTATACATGATGTACGTACACCTCTGTGCTCACCCTCTAGACGTTCTCTCTCAAAAGAAGGAGCCACTCCCACCTCCCCTAAGGCCAGGTAGGATAAGAAATGACAACCGTGAGGAAGTCAGCAAAGCCAGTCAGATCAACACTGTTTAGACAAACACTGCCAACCTGTTACTCTGTTCCTGTAAATGTATCTTGATATACATCACTTTAACCCCCCTGTTTTATTAATAGTATTCATTTATTTAGGAAGTACTGGCTCACAAATCCTTTCCACATAAACATCAGAAACAAAACAATCATTACAACAGGGAGCTTTTGTTTCAGGAGACATTGTAGAGGAATAGAGTCATCAGATCTCTCTCTTTAACTGGGTGTCACCATATTACAGAGGGAGCATCATTGCAACACCCATGACATGTCATCTCCAGTGATTTTGTTGAATTGAGTGAAATCTCTGATTACACGTTTAAGAGAAGAGGCACGTCTATCAAATGTTAATGTTAAAAAAAATCTAAACTCCTGTTTTCAGTGAGACAATCACCAGAGACCATTCAAATTTAGAGTCAAATATGACTAAGAACTGAATCCGAGCTGTACTTGTTCCCAGCCAAAAACCTGCACAAAGCTTAAGGCCAGAAAAAATGCTCAGTGGGGAGACTTGTGCCACCCTTGCAATCTGAACACTCCCTCATGCTCCCAACTTTTCTTGATGGCCTACTGGGCATTTGTAGGTCCCCATTGCCCATGGGTTTCCCATACTCCTTCCCTTATCCCTATCTTGCTGAGTCAAGTCCCATGATGTTCTAAGTAGCCACTGAAGCAGATTTCATCCACTGAACAAGTCTACTCATGGCTGCCTTCTAGACAGTTAACAGCTAGACAGAAAACTATGTGAGGGAAGAAATAAAGTAAAAAGCAGGGAATAGAGAGGTGTCTTGGGAAGGGAGGTTCCTCAGGGAAGTTTTCTTCTGGCCTGCGCCTCATGTAGTGCATTGATTGGGTAAGGTGGCAAGAATGTGAAGATGAAATTGTGCTCTTAGGGAAACTCAGATTCATACCCAAACTTCAGAACAAATAGTACAAATATTAATATCAGCAATTCAGTGCCCTCGGGTTCCGATCACTTTGACAATGAACATCTAGATTCTCTCTTTAGCGGTGAGCTGCATTTTTTAAAGGAGCTGTAATAATCAAAGCTTCTCAAGGAAACAGTCTGTGTTATGGAACTTGGTAAGAACCCTTTTTATACCCCTTTCCCTCAAAACAATGTGATTTAGGGTGAAGCACATTTTTATCAGGCTTCCCATAATTGAGAAGACATCTGTTAAACTGCAGGTGTCTTCTTTGTCTATCTCTTGCCTACTTGATAATAGATGATCTAATTTGTGTCTCTACACCGTTTCCTCCTTTATGTAGGTGACAGAGATGGAGTGATACCATCCTTCAACTAAAATGACTTCGCTGCAAGATGTGACTGTACTTCCCTTCACGTTAAACGATCAATCACGAAGTTTTACAAACTTGCTTTGCAGCTCTTTTATTATGATGCTATGATCCTAGTGCCTATTCAGTGTAGATGTCTCATGCTTTTCGTAATGCATATCCTGATTGCATAGGGATCTGTGTGGTTCTTTCAGAACCCCAGTCATGAACGAAGTGCCCCATGTCCTGTGAGGATTTCATGTACAAAATAAATCCGTCCTCCCTTCCCAATTTCTTACTCTTCACCTTTCCCACTAGCCATTTTCTCTCACTACTTGATTGCCAGTTTGATTGCAAAATGACAAGAAACCATTAACATTCAGTGAAGGCACCTCTGATGAGTACTAAATTCTCTCTTTCTCACACACATGCGCACACAGTTGTATGTGAAAACATAGTCTCCTATTCCTCTTAAGCAAAACAAGGGGTACTGGGGTTTAGAATTCAGAAGTGGTTTATTCTGGGCTTTTTTTGTAGTTCTTACATAGTGTTTATATGAGGGTGATTCTGCCACTAACTTATTTGCAAATGCTTATCTTATGGGGGGGGGAGAATATGGGGGAGGGGAGATTTGAAGTCAATTTGTAATAAGCAAGAGCAGATTGACCCAGATTAAAAGATACAATTAGTCTGTCTGAACAGTAAACCTGAAAAGTACTACTTACAACAAGTTATTGTTTTATGACAAAAGGAGACACACTGGCAGAACAATAAAGCCAGTGCCACAGATAAGAACCTTGCAATTTACTCAAAACACTATGGAAAAAAACAGTTCAGAGATATAACAATCCCTCAAAAATAAAAAGATATACAAATGTTATCAGGACAAAGTTAAGTTCAACGACACACACATATTATAAACATTATACATATGTATATACATATATAAATATACCAATATGACTCTGATTCTATTTTACACGAAGGATACCTCTTACAGCAGTGGTTCTCAACCTTTCTGGACTACTGTGCCCCTTTTAGGAGTCTGATTTGTCTTGCCGTACCCCAAGATTCAGCCCACTTAAAAACTACTTGCTTACAAAATCAGACATAAAAATGCAAAAGTGTCACAGCACACTATTACTGAAAAATTGCTGACTTTCTCATTTTGTCTGTATGAAGTTTTAGTTTGTACTGACTGCACTAGTGCTTTTGATGTAGACTGTTGTAAAACTAGGCAAATATCTGGATGAGTTGATGTACCCCCTGGAAGACCTCTGCATACCCCTCGTTGAGAACTACTGCTTTACAGCATTCTGGTCAATTAAAGTCACTCCTATTGACTTCAATGGGGTCAGGTCAGGATTCCATCCTGGCAGCATAAAGGGGCTCTAAAGTAGGCCTAAATTTCATTTACAATCACGTTAAGTCTCCTTTACATGGCCAGCACCATGTAAAGCTGCCTTAGTGTAAATGACAATCTGGCTCCATCATATAAACATATTCACATTTGTATTTATATGGACACACACATTTTTTTAGATATCTGTATATTTACTAAAGAACAAATGTCTTGGGGCAGGGACCACATCTTCTTATGTTTGTAAAGCACTGAGCGCACACTCGGCACTCAGATAATAAGCACTACTTGTGTGTGTGAGGGGGAATGAGCAAATACGCACTATTATTTCTAAACAACTGAGCAGAATGAAAGCAACCTGACAATTTATTTAATTTTGTTTACTAGATTTTTTTCATATCTAACAATCTTAAAAATAAAGGCATTAAAATATTATGCTCTGAACGCATACTCCTAATGGATATTGGTGCCACCTACATTCATACTCACCTTACCGGGATGCCACCACATTCCAGTTCTTAAAACTCTAGTCTGCTGAATGTGGTGAAGGGACGGGATTAGGGTTATTCTAGAGGACCAAACTCTGCTTCCCTTGCTCATACATGAAGTCTCCGTTTCACCATGGAGGCCTATTTTCCTACGTCATGTAAACCTATGATGTTGAGGAACTCCAGTGAAACCTTATCTAGTTAAAGACACAACAGAGAGACCTTTCTGGTCTCTCTCAAAGCATTTCCTCTGATCTTGTGTCTTTATCTATCCTTGGGTGGAATTCAGCAATTCTCCTACTCTCAGACCAGGACCTGGGCTACAGTACCCTATGTATCAACCATTCTCACTCAGCAGGACTGACTCAATTTGGGCACCTGCAGTTCTTCCTTTTGGGGGTCTGTGACCAGACAGCCTTCTTAAAACCAAAGTATGGCTTCTTTTAACAATAGGAACAAAGAATTTAGAGAAAAAATATTTTAAAACAATGATCTGTCTCTCTTACCTAAGGCTTAGCATCCACCTGTGTGGGCTTGGCTTCTTCAGACACCCCCAGCAAGTGCCTGTCTCTCAGTCTGGTTCACCTGAACAACCATCCCATCTCTTGAGAGCGTTCCTTTTTTAAATCAGCCACAGTTCTCTTGGTGTCCTGTGGCCACAGGCCTCTTCCTATTGTAGCTCAAACCAGTTTGGTAGATTGGCTAGAGAGGAGACAAAATTTTCCAAGTTCACAGTCCTGGCATTGTCCCTTAACAGCACTCAAGTGTTTGCTGAGGGGGTGCTCATCTTGAGCCATTCTTTCTCCTTCCTCCTTGTTTGCCCCAACAGCCCCTATTAAAGTAAACCAATACACGCATACAGTAAACAGCACAACCACCACGCCAACGTGCAATATTCATACATTGTTACAGAATTACAGAAAGTGAAAGACGTCTACTTGAAACTGCATGGAGACTCTGAGTAGACAGAATGGAACAGGAATTTGTCCAGGATACAAGGGCAAACTGGTGAATATTTGCTATGGGATCTATCATTACCACAGGTGGCAGGACCTCAGTTTTATACCTCATCTCAAAAAATCATCACCTCCATAGCACAGGGCACCTCACTGAACCAATGTCCCTGCACTGCATTACTGACTGAAATGGAAGAGTACCACTTATTCACTCACCAGCAAGTATCACAACTGCTGTTACTCTTTAGTCCTGTATATGTGAATTCTCCATTCATGGCTGCCGCTCACACATCCCGGTACCTGTTAACAGGTGCCTCTTGTGATCCACTGCCAGCAATGGACGTCATATTGGGAAAATACGACTCTCCGGGGGAAAGGTTTAATCTTGATATTCAACTTTTTTTGTTTTTTTTGGCCTCTAATTGCAGGCTTGAGGCAACGCACAATAATTATCAGTCTGCAAGCATGAAAAGGAGTAAATGCCAGTCAGACTGTATGGCTGTTTTGTGCACAGAACGACTTCTGCAGCACTCTTCCATGTCAGTGCTGGGCTGGCAGCTTGTTCCTTTAGTTTAATGGCCGTGATTCAGCTGGTAACTGGATGAAAAATTGCAGCAGGTTTCCCTGTTATGATTCTTTCATGCATCTCTGTCAATGGCAGTTTACGTTCTGGGATTGAGATCATTTGTTTCCTGCTTGTTCACAGCTTCAGGCTTTTCTTGTTTGCAACCATGAATTTACAACCCTTTCTCCCCTCCTAGCAAACCGCATCTAAAGGGATAAAGGATTAAAAGGCTTAATACTTTGCAGCTCGGCAACTTTAGCAGAAAGTTAAAAGTACTGTAAAGGGGATGATGACTAAATACTCCTGTGGAGGGAAAAGAGACAGACAGAAAGCGTGTGTTGGGGGTGGGGGGAGTGTAGAGAGGAGCATAAAATACACACAAGATGGTAGGCTGAGAAGAATTGTTAAACCCCCTTTAAAAAAAATCCCATGCTTTACGGCTTCCATCCCTCAACCCCACTCTGGAAATGTTAACCAGTAGTCTTGAAGTCTAAGAAATACATTGAGAGGCTCCAAAGAATTAATGCTTTCTACGTCCTGAAGAAAAGGGCACTCCTGTGTCCGTACCATAAAAAAGCAGAAGCACTTAAGGCCTGGTTCAATGCTAAGTGAAGTACATGGGACTATTTTACACTTGTGCTTACAGATCTCCAGCAGGAAATAGCTATGTTAGTACTCAAAGACACTAGTTGATCTATCTCAATATTCTAGGTATTCATATACACTCACTATCTTCAATGTGTTTATCCCCAAGGCCTCTTTGAGGATAAATTCCATTGTACAGATGAACAACTGAGAAACTAAATGACTTTTCTAGTGTTCCACAGGGAGCCTGTGGCAGAGCAGGGAATTGAATCCAGGTCTCCCAAGTCCCAGGCTGGTGCCCTAATCACTGGGTCTTCCTTCCTTGCTGACTTGGAATTTCTGTTCTTCATTCCAGATAAAGGTGGGAGAAGGGCCTAAAAAGAGGTAAGGGAATCAGTCTAAGAGTGGGAGCTGGGCGTGGTGGAAAAAGAGTACAAAATAAGACCCAGGATCAGGAAACAGGTGAAAGCCACACAACCCTCTTTGAATGGGGTTACTATTTTAATGGCCCTATTTCAAGCGTGGAAGAACCCCATGACCAGATTCCCACCAGCAGGGAGGCAGGAAAAGGATAACCCGTTTCTGCCAGCTGAGCCATGCCAAAGTCTTCAAGAAAATCTAATGTTAAGCATTTTTACTCTTAAGAAACAGCCTTTATAATTGGGATTTCTAAATAATCCTTCTCAAAGGGGATTGCAGCTGTAATCAATTTGTGGAGGGCTGGTTTAATAAGAAACTGCTCCAATAGGATTAACTATGAGACCCTAGACCTCTTTCCCCCAGTCCTTAAATTCCTATTTGAATCATTTAGATACCCCATAAATTATTTATTGGTCTTACAAGGTGTCATTCAGCAAAGAAAATGATGCTTGACAAGTTGAAAACAATAGCCATTTCCACCAGTTTGTTAACAGCCTCCCACAGATGGCAGATAAGGTCTTGCTTTTGCCCTGTCCTATGAGGACATGAATTGTATTCTTGCATTGTGCCAGAAGGTGACCCCCAGGGAGATCCTGAAGACTTTAACCACCCAGTTTGCTTCAGGACCTTTTATTTTCTGACTTCCTCACAACTGGTTTGTGGCTAGTACGAGGACAGGAAGTTGAAGGGGATCAAATTTTTCCTCCAAATTCATAATCTGGTAAATGGAGGAACAGACTAAGCTTGGAGTAAAAATAGATGCTTCTTTTGATTGAGTTGTGAAAATAAATGCCTAGAAAAAATAAATACAATGAAAGGCAGTACAGGGTTAGCCTAATATAGGCTTAGGCCAAGACAAGAGAAATCCTCCCTGCTACCTTGGAAGTGTCTTGCTCCTCCCCTGGAAGAAGAGCTCCTTGCAATATTCCAGGCAGGAAATAACAACACAGGAAGGTCTTGCAGACACTCTCGGAATATTGGTAATTCTTTCCGTGGGATAGCTCCAAAGAACACTAGTAGCAATGGTCTGAAATGTTACAAGAGGAGACTCAAAATGAATGTTTTTTTAAAGGGCCAAATCATAAGGTGCTTACATATAGTAAATCTACACACAGTCAGGACGTACAAAATAAGAGGCGATCTGCATGTAACAATTATTTACATCGGGGCCCGTTACAATTCCTGGTAGAGAGAGTTTCATTGAGCTGTCAACTTCTATATCTTGTGGTGTTTGAAAAAGGGCAGGAGGCCACAAGCACCTGAAAACAGGCTATTGTTCAATACTTTCCTGCCCCTGGGACTGTGGCAGATAGATGGTCTCCTCCTCTCCGAAGGGAGCTAAAATGTGCTGCAACGTTGGCTGCCTTTTCCTGACGGTTGGGTCCTTTTTGTCCTTTAGGCCCAATGGGTTCTCTCACTCTCCCCCTGACATGCCCCGGTTCCTCTGGAACTTGAAGCCATGATGACTAATTCATGTAAGAATGTGTTTCTCTCTCTTCACAGGCACTATGAGATTATAGATTTGATCCATGACTATCCCAGTGCAGCCCATCTCTCTACCATGCCATGGTTTGTGCTAATATATCACATAAAGCAATTAAAGAAAATGGTTAAACAAGGACTTCAAAGTGTGAAGTCCTGATTTATAACATTTACGGATGTATAAGGTAGTAGCCTAGCTGTACCAGATCAGTCAGTGTTCAGCAACAATGTAATAAAACTGTCCAGGGGAGCAAGCTGAATGTCTTTTTGTGGGAGTGGGATCTAATTTTGAAAGTGTACAGTTTCCACAGATGGAATATTTGAAACTGAATCCACTCAAAAGCATAGCACTGGAGAAAGAATAGATGCACCCAAGTACATTTTTTGTCTGTCGGACTTCCTGATATAATTTCAAGTTCACTGAGCTTCTTTGATGTCTGTGCTTCTTAACAGATGATTGCTGAAAACTCCTCTTCCATTTTGTTCTTGTGTACGTGACACAAACATGCACAACAATTAGCAATACGACTTAAAAGATGTTAGAAGGAGTGTATGTGTGTGTGTGTGTGTCAGACTTTCTGCACACTTACAAACTGGTGTCTTTTTGCAGGTCTCCTTTGTGTTGAAAAAGGAGAACAAACAAGAGAAAAATATGATCACACAAAATTATAAGGGCAAGTCATATGCATAAAAATACTTCAGCACTCTAGTCTTAATCTTTGCTCAAAAATATCACATATCTTTAAATTATTTACGATGCCACACAATGTCTTTGATGAAGCACTGTACAGCAAAATAGATAACTGTACAGTAAAGATATTGGTGGTGATGTCACTGAAGTGCTAAAGTTTATATCTTAACATAGGGAATTTGCTGTTTCCATTCATCTACAAGAAAATATTTTCAAGATCTAAGTATGATATTTAATCACTTGGTCTAGTAAATCAGTAAGGTTAGGAAATTCTATGCATTGATTTCACAAAGATATCCAAATGTATACGTATGCAATTCTTTTTCCTTTGAAGAACTTTTTTATATGACTGGCAAAGAATGGAAGTGGCAGGAATAGTCAAAGTATTACAGTAAGTCCCCAAAGGAAATCTCTCTCTTACAGAGCTTCGCTTTGCATCTGACAAACATTTTGCAAGAAATGCCTGAAAATGTAGGCACTTCTATATGTCAGGATTTCCAGGAGCTGGGGAATTCATGGGGTTGGTAGGATTATACCGTCCTGGTCCTTCAGAAACAAAGCAATTTTGTGGTTTGGGGTATACACAGGGAGATAAATGCGTTTACAAGCCATAGAAAGTAATACGATTTAGTGTGTGTGTGTGTGTGTGTGTGTGGAGGTGGGGATATGAGGAAATCCTTTTGCTGCTATGGGAAAAGGAGCATGTTGGCCTAGAAACCCTTTTTGTTTTATAATTTCATAAACGAAGTCAGTAGCCTGAGACAAGCCTGTCACATCTATGGCTTTGAACAAGGGTCAGTGATGGATAACTAACCTCCTCTCCCACTTTTATCAACAAATGTCAAAAAAGGCAAACAGCAGCAATGACATCCTGCCCAAACGACCAACAGTGTTTCATTTTCTTTGCACTTCTGTTTCCTCTGTGCCTTTAATCAGGGCCGGGGGATGTAATTGCTCTGTCTGGGCACAGCTTTAGGCATGCTGTGCAACTAACAATTAGTTTAGAGACTGTGATCTATAAATTTTGAGAAAAGAGTAAGAGGATTTGGTGAGCTTGAGCTATCCTTTCTAATGAAGAAAAATATCACACCGGAAGGGACCCAGAGTGTTACCAAAGCAACTTAATATCATCTGGTAGTGATTTGTAGACCCCGATAATCTATTCTGATCATTTGGGGTGTGAGGGGGAGGGGAGCGCACGTGCTCTGCTGTTTATGAGATTTCCAAACGATGGCTGCCATCTGTGCAAACGCCACTAATCTCAGCCACCGTCTTCATGGCAAATGGCTCCACATAATGGTCTGAGAGAAGGGAAAGCAGTACAGGAATGTACAGCTATTTATTGTTTATAAAAATAAACCAACTGGACCAAGATGTATGCAAGGAATTTATATCAAACAGCTGCAAAAGCAAGTTGCTTTGATGGGGAGGGTGCATCGGTGATGCAATTGGACCACACTGAAAGACATTTCTATTAACTGTAGATCTCAGACCATATTTGGCATGGATTATGCCACCACTGTAGCCCTCTTAACTCCCAAACTTGCACGAGTTTTACTAAAGATTTAAAGGTCTATTTAGTTAAGCTGGTGTAAATCCTTGTGTGGACACTCTTAAATCAGTTTACACTGATTTAGCTTAATTCACAAATTAAATCCACTTGCTAAATTGATATAAACCAGGTTTAAAATCAAATTAAAAGTGTCCACACAAGGGTTTATACCAGTTTAACCAAATAGGTTTAGTGATTGACCACCATTTTAGTGAAACCAGTGCAGTTTCTAAGAACAAAGCAGAGCAAGGGCACACATTTAATATTCAGCTTGCAATGCTCATCCCTTTTATGTGTATATAAAAACCGCTGGGATTTGGAAATCTCTCCTGATTACCAGGCAGTCAGCCTGATCCCTTGAAAGCTATTTCCTTACTTCTCAATGAAGAAACAATGCATCAACCACAGAAGGAATCAATATTTCATTTTTTTGGATAAAGACTCATAAGATAATAAAAATGATAAACTATGACAAGGCAAGAAACAAAATGTAATTCCATTGCATTGGGTCCGCATGACAATGTCAGACAAATCGAGAGAGAGAGAGAGAGACACACACACAAACACACACACATACTGAGGGTGGGGAGCGAGAAAGGACAAAACCTTGGGTATGTCAAGCCTGCAGAGCAAGTTTACCAGATTCAATTTGACACTGGAGAGATCCTCACTTATTTAGCTGTTAATGGGTAGGTATGTCTATAGCAACCTCTGGGAAATCCTTTTCTTTGGTCTACATGCTTGAGAATAGTTACCTTCTCTTTTCATTAGAGCTGCATGCACTCTGAAACACCTGCCTCCAGGAAAACTCTCCAGCTGATCGGTTCTAACATGAGAATTAATTCAGGCTGTTACAGTGTATGGGCAAAGCTCCAAAGAACAGTGCATAGGCATTAGGCTTTCCCATAATGTGAACTGGCAATGATTGCTCTTTTGGGAATCCTGCTCAGCTGGAATTCAAGCTGCTCTATTTGACAACAAAATTTCAAGGTGTGTGTCCTTTCCTTCTAAACAAACAGGCCATATACTCCAAGGCTGAGGTACAAAAGTGCATAAAATGGTATAGTTTGTAAAGACAGCACAGGACAACTAATTTGTCTGGAATTGACTCACTGTAAGTTTGTGAGCATTGCTTGTACAGACTGGCCATAGATACAGAACTTCGCAGCTGAAGGACAGACATTTAATTAATTTGAACTTTCAAAACATGTGGCTATAAAAGCGGCGAATAGATACATGCCATGATTTCTGAGTGCATAGTGGACTCCACACATGGGCTATTTCTTGGTTGGAGAGAAATGCGTTGCACATGCACAAACTATTGTATTAATGTGGATGTAAACTCTTGGGTATGGATATTAGATGTCAACATACAAAGTGAAGTTTATATCTCACAGGCCATGTCTACACACACCAGTTGCACGGATTTAACAACTGATTTAGTTAAAATTGGTGAAACGTGTGTGTGTGTGTGTGTAGACAAGGCCAAAGATACCACACACTTTCAGAACTCCAGGAAGCAAGTGTCCAGCCAGAACATGTTTCTGAGAAACTCTCTTAACTCCTCCCCAAACATTTTAAAATCCTTTGTTAAGAGCATGTGTCTAGGCTGTTGCTTGGAATCATAACCATCATGTGGCCTTGTTTACAAAACAAAAGAAAGGCTGTCTTAATTCAAGTATCAATGTCCATCCTACATAGAATCATAGAACTGGACGGGGCCTCGAGAGGTCATCTAGTCCAGTCCCCTGCACTCATGGCAGGACTAAGTATTATCTAGACCATCTCTGGCAGGTGTTTGTCCAACCTGCTCTTAAAAATCTCCAATGATGGAAATTCCACAACCTCCCTAGGCAATTTATTCCAGTGCTTAACCACTCTGACAGTTAGGAAGTTTTTCCTAATGTCCAACCTAAACCGCCCTTGCTGCAATTTAAGCCCATTGCTTCTTGTCCTATCCTCAGAGGTTAAGAAGAACAATTTTTCTCCCACCTCCTTGTAACAACCTGTTATGTACTTGAAAACTGTTATGTCCCCTCTCAGTCTTCTCTTCTCCAGACTCCTGCTAATACATCACAGAATGATGTTTGCCTTTTTTGCAACAGCGTTACACTGTTGACTCATATTTAGCTTGTGATCCACTATGACCCCCAGATCCCTTTCCACAGTACTCCTTCCTAGGCAGTCATTTCCCATTTTGTACGTTTGCAATTGATTGTTCCTTCCTCAGTGGAGTACTTTGCATTTGTCCTTATTGAATTTCATCCTATTTACTTCAGACCATTTTCCCAGTTTGTCCAGATCATTTTGAATTTTAATCCTATCCTCCAAAGCACTTGCAACTCCTCCCAGCTTGGTATTGTCCACAAACTTTATAAGTGTACTCTCTATGCCATTATCTAAATCATTGAAAAAGATATTGAACAGAACCGGATCCAGAACCGATCCCTGTGGAACCCTATTCATTATGCCCTTCCAGCATGACTATGAACCACTACTCTCTGGGAACGATTTTCCAACCAGTTATGCACCCACCTTATAGTAGCTCCATCTAGCTTGTATTTCCCAAGTCCGTTTATGAAAAAGGTCATGCGAGACAGTATCAAAAGCCTTCCTAAAGTCAAGATATACCACATCTACCACTTCCCCCCCATCCACAAGGCTTGTTACCCTGTCAAAGAAAGCTATCAGGTTGGTTTGACAATATTTGTTCTTGACAAATCCACTCTGAATATTATTTATCACCTTATTATCTTCTAGATATTTGCAGATTGATTGCTTAATTATTTGCTCCATTATTTTTCTTGGTACAGAAATTAAGCTGACTGGTCTGTAATTCCCCGGGTTGTCCTTATTTCCCGTTTTATAGCGGGGCACTATATTTGCCCTTTTCCAGTCTTCTGGAATGCCTCCCGTCTTCCATGACTTTTCAAAGATAATTGCTAATGGCTTAGATATCTCCTCAGTCAACTCCTTGAGTATTCCAGGATGCATTTCTCCAGGCCTTGGTGATTTGAAGACATCTAACTTGTCTAAGTAATTTTTGACTTGTTCTTTCCCTATTTTAGACTCTGATCCTACCTCATTTTCACTGGCATTCACTATTTTAGACGTCCAATCGCCACCAACTTCTTGGTGAGAACCGAAACAAAGAAGTCATTAAGCACCTCTGCCATTTCCACATTTTCTGTTATTGTCTTTCTCCCCTCATTGAGTAACTGGCCTATTCTGTCCTTGGTCTTCCTCTTGCTTCTACTGTATTTGTAGAATGTTTTCTTGTTTCCTTTTATGTCCCTAGCTAGTTTGATCTCGTTTTGTGCCTTGTCTTTTCTAATTTTGTCCCTACATACTTGTGTTATTTCTTTATACTCATCCTTTGTAATTTAACCGAGTTTCCACTTTTTCTAGGACTCTTTTTTGAGTTTTAGATCATTGAAGATCTCCTGGTTAAGCCAGGGTGGTCTCTTGCCAAACTTCCTATCTTTCCTATGCAGTGGGATAGCTTGCTCTTGTGCCTTTAATAATTTCTCTTTGAAAATCTGCCAAGGGACCTGGACTCAAGGGACTGCTATGAAGGGATCAACATGTTCAAAGACCTCTGCTCTCCTCCCAATTAACCAAATGCGATATTGAACTAGGTCTGTCTCAAAGGACTTAACTCCTTCTGTTTGTTTCCATCTCAGGTCCTGTCTATACACAGGCTTGCATTGGTTTAAATAAGGGTCCATTTTTAAACTGATTTAGTTAAACCCCTCTTAACTCAGGCCTGATCTACACTACAAAGTTAGGTTGACGTAAACTGCCCTGCATCAACCTAGTTGTGCATGTATCTATATATACATTTGTCTCCTACTGATGTAAGCGCCCTGTTATGGTGACACAGTAACACCACCTCCCCAGGCAGTGTTGAGCCATGGTTGATGTACTGAGGTTGACAAAGTGTGAGTATAGACACTGAGTTACCTAACTTGATCCTAACAGTACTCCAGCAGCTGTTCCATGATGCCTGACATTAAGCACTCTGGTCACAATTGTGAACTCCAATGTCCAGGGTCACGGAGACTAGAAGACACACCACCACCAATTTAAAACCCAGTGAATTTCTGAAATGTCTTTTCCTGATTGTCCAGCTTGGTGAGCACACATAGCAGCTCTCCATTGTTGTGTGCAAAAACCCAGCAGTACATTCTGGCTACCTGCTCCAGCTGTGCTCTGGCTTGGAGTAGACAGTAGATGTTGGATCTGCTGGCCCTGTGGGGCGAAGAGGCTGTGCAAGCACTGCTACAGAGCAGCCACAGAAATATGGACATCTATGAGCAGGTTGCATGGGGGATGGAAAAGAAGGGACACAACAGGAATGAGCTGCAGTGCCACATGAAAGCTAAAGAACTGCTGCAGGCATATCAGAAGGCCAGGGAGGCCAACAGTCGATCTGGTGTCGATCCGCATGCCATACTCAGCACCACCACCCTGCAGACCACCATGGATACCTCCGAGGAGCTTGAGTCACAGGCTCCTGGTGTGAACAATGAGAATGAGGACAAGAAGGATGGGGGACATGCAACCAGGTAGTTCAGCTATGCCACAAGCTAGCACTCGTTTTAGATGCAGTCAAGTCAGTCCCAGCAGTTGAACACAGGTGACCCTGATGCAGAGGAAGGTACCTTGGCTAATATTTCCCGTTACAATGAAGTACTCATTGTCCCCCAAACATAGCAGGACACAGATATTGACTTTTCATTATTTCACTCATTCTAGAAGAGGTATCAGCACAGCAAAAAGAGGTAGAGCTATCGGCTTTTCATTCTTCTGTAGAGTTCGGGTGAGGGGCGCATTGAGCAATTTGTTTATGAACACATTATGTACCCTGTGTAGATCTTCCTGAGAGAGCTCAATAAAACTTCCGTGGAGGTACTCTGCAATCCTCTCCTGAAGGTTTCTAGGGATTCCAGCTTTATTTCTTCTTCCACGGCAGGACACCTTCCCATGCCAGTCGGTGATAACTTTGACAGGTGCCATTGCAGTAAAGAGGCTAGTGACATATGGGCCCAAGCAGCTTTGGCACTCCAAAAGCAGCTGTGGTGTTTGTGCCTTTGACACCCTCAGGAGCGAGAAATCAGTCCACAGCTATAACCATTAACATTGGAACAGCCTGTATGGGGAGGGGACACCCTGCCTACTTGCCTTCCAGGGCCCAGGGACACAAAAGGGAAGGATGAGCTAGAAAGTAAGGGAAATTTTTTCATGTGGAATGTTTTTTCATGTGAGTTAACACCATCAGCATCCCTTCAGTCTACCAAAAGCACATTCAGCTGTCATTCTGCACCTGCAGAGAATATTTCTGTGGTGCTGGCGAGGTGGCTTCATGATCCAGCGAGGCAAAGAGAAGGCTGGGTCCCATTTCTGCATCGCCAATGGTAATTTGCTGTTTGGGAAAGAAAGTCCCTGCTTGTAGCTTTCTGAACAGTCCTGTGTTCTTAAAGATGCAAGCACCACGCACTTTTTCTGATGGAACCAACACTAATATTGGTGAAGCATTCCCGGTGATCCACCAATGTTTGCAAAACCATAGAAAAGTAGCCCATTCTGTTGATGTACTCTGTGGCAAGGTGGTCTGGTGCCAAAATAGGGATACGAGCCCTATCTATTTTCCCAATTGCAATTCGAGAACCCAACTGATGCAAATTCATCCACTATGTCCTGCACATTGCCCACAGCTACAGTCCTGTGTAGCAGGAAATGATTAATGGCCCAGCAAACTTGCATGACGACAGCCCCCACAGTGGATTTTCCAACTCCAAAATGATTTCCCACTGACCAGCAGCAATCTGGCATTGTGAGTTTCCACAGTGCGATCACCACTCACTTCTCCACTGCCGGTGCAGCTCTCATTCTGGTGTCCTTGCGCTGGAGGCGAGCTTGGCATACAGATCTAGGAATGTGGCCTTTCACATCTGAAAATTCTGCAGCCACTACTTATCATCCCAAGCCTGCATTACGATGCAATCCTACCAGTCAGTGCTCATGTCTTGGGTCCAGAAGCAGCACTCTACCACATGCAGCTGCTCCATGAACACCACCAAACGATCCTAAATTGGTTCATGCAGGAACCCATCCTTCACTAAACTGTCACGTTCCCCACTGATTCAGTTCTTCATCCGACTCTGCAAATACACCCATGACAACAGTGCAGAGCTGTGCAGGCTCTGTGCTTCTGTCAGAGATGATGGATAGTGAGGAGGCTGGGCAGGTTCATGGGATTTTTTAAAATGGAGTGGAAGTTATGGGACATAGATGACATTAGGGGATGGAAAAAGTTGCATGCTAGGAAGTTGACCTCTTGCTCCCAGTCACCCCTGCATGACTCGCTTCTGCGCCGCCATGGATTGCCAGAACTTCCCATAAGATAGTGTGCTGGATGGTACGCAGTTTCACGCTGGGATACCTACCCATGGTGCACTGCACTCTCCATCGACACAAGCACTCCTGCTCAGTACGCACAGTACAAGGAGCAAGTGCACAAGTGATATACTGACTATGACGGTTTTATAATGATGTAAATTGAGTTGGCAAAAATTTGTAGTGTAGACATGACCCTCAATTTAAGAATGGCTTGTATTGATTTAGCTTAAGTCAATTCCTTGTGAAATTCAGCTAAAGTGATATAAGCCAACCAAACCCAATTTAAGAGTGTCTATCCAGGGGTTTGTGCTAATTTAACTAAAGGTCCATTTTAAATGGAATTAGTTAAACTAGTCCAAGTTTGTGTATAGACAAGGTCTCAAATGTTTATTTCAAGTAATACTGTCTGATTCATAGCTTTATCAGTTTTGCTACACACTGGTGTGCAGTACCAAAGTCTGGTCTACACACTGGTAGTTTGTTTGTTTTTTTGTATCAGTGTAACTATTTCAGTTAGGGGTGTGGTTTATTAGTGAAATAGTTATGCTGGTACAATGCCTAATACGGACACAGTTATATTGGTATAAAGGTACCTTATACCAATAGTGTTTATTCCCCTTCCTTTATGGGCATAAGCTATACTGGTACAATCATCTTTATGCTATTATAACTGTGTCCACACCAGGGGCATTGTAACCTCTTTAATTATACTGGTAATGCAGTTGTGATGGTTTTGTGATGTATGGACACCTGTCCACTAAGAACTGGATTGAGACCCTTTACATAAACCACTGAACAGCTCTCCAGTCGAAACATGTTTCGATCACTACATGTCTGGTATTAGAACCAGTGATATAATGAAACTCTGTGTCTCCTTGCCAGTCCCCGGATTCATCCAATTAAATGCAATATGCTCCTTGCTTTTAGTCTCTGCCCTCATCCAAACCAAAACACACTGAACACATTCAGACACAGTACAGACCTACACAGCTAGTCTATGCTACAAAGACTTTGCCATTATAGCTGTGTTGGCAAAGCCTCTTAGTCAAGGTGCAGCTTATACTGGCATAAGGAATTCTTTTGCTGGAAGTTAAATCACCTCCCAGAAAAACAAAAGCTATACTGACAAAAGGAGTCCATAAGCTGATGTTGGTTAGGGCTGTTTTTTTTCCCCCACACTTTTAACCAACATAACTATGCCAGCAAAACCTTTTTGGGTAGATGTGGCCTCAAAATAACATTGGCCTTGTGGCCTGTCAGATAAAGTGTGAATAAGGCAAAGGATTTGGGCAAACAGTAGTTAGATGTTCCCCCCCACCATTTGCAGAAGACGTTGTGCATCTTGTCCTACAAGACCATTCCTTCATTTCTACAGAACTGATTATCTGACCTATTCCACAGAAGTCACCACACACCTTCAGGCTGAAAGTTGAGGCATTCACTGGTCCATAGGCATAATAAGTAGTTTACATTCTTCATAGGAGCATTGACTTAGATATCTGCAGGATTGGCCTTAGTACTTCTGATGCCTCAAAGCAGACTAAATTATAGTTAACTTATATGGGGTCAGAAATGAAAGACAGTGTTCGTCGGGGGATTTCATTAACAAAACAGAAGGGAGGGGTCAAATTCTGTCCTCAGATGTATATGCCTCTATAAGTTTCTATCTGTGCACCCATTTCAGGCTTTAGTCCTCTAGCCTCCACTTCCCTGGGGTGAAATTTCATGATTTCCCCACTCTTTAGAATGGGTCCATGGGGTGCAGTACCCTGTGTACTAACCATGATTCTTCAGCAGGCCCAGCTGGGTTCAAGCCCTGCAAATCCTTCCCTTCCAGAGCTGTGACCAGAGCATGAGTACAGTGACATAAAACAGCCTTTGCAAAACACAGTATTGTTTAATGTCAACAGGAGGAATTAAAACACAGCAAGAAAGGGTTTTTAACACACAAACAGCCTACATGCATCTGTTGTACTTAAAGTCTAGGTAGGTTTAGTTTATCCACCCACTCCCACTTCTGTGGCTGGGGTTCAGGCTGCTGCCCCCTTATTCCTGTCTCTCTCTTTCATAAGCTCAGACACACAGGTTTTTACCAACTCTAAGTTCTTTATTCCAGTTTTCCAGCCTGGATTCCCCCTTCTGTTGTGCCAAGTCCAGGGTGTTGAACTGATCACAGTCAGAGGTAAACTTCAAAAGGATTACCATCCGTTTTGTCTTTTATGTATTGGGTGCTACCTAAAGCTTATGGTCTGCCTTTCTGCCTAAGTGCAAGACAACTTCTGCCAGAATTATCCCTTGGTAACCACAGAGCCAACAACCAAACTAACAGACGTATATAATATTAATAAACTATTACAAGCAGTTGCCACATCCTTCACAGCACCTTTCTTTCAAGCATTTTAGAGACATTCATTAAGATCACAACACTCCTGCAAGGTCTGACAAGCAGTTGTAAGATCCTTTTTACACACCGGACTCAGAGAGACTCAGTGACTTTCCCAAGGCTACCCAATGATTCAGTGGAAAACAGAAAAAACAATAACAAAAACCCCAGGCGGGATCTGCTGTGACTATCAGATCATGCTCCTTTCGACAGCTGATCCCACAGCACAACACTCATTATACAATTAAAATATATCATCTTACATATGGCTAGAGGAAAAGAAGAAGAACGAATAAGATTGGGTTTTGAATAAATGTCGGTAAGATTACTGTATAGGGGCCAGAATCTGCCACCCACATCCATACCTCATTCTGTGAAAAGTTCCATTGAATTGAAGAGTAAGCACTACTTAACATAACATAATATAGTTATAAGTAAAAAAAAAAAAAAATCTCAATCTCCCCCACCCATGAGAAAAAAAAATTACAAGCCCAAGTGTTCCAAATCATAAATCAGGCCCTCCAAAAATCATGAGATTGGCTCAAATCTCAGGAGATTTTTGAACAAGAATCCAAATGTATCATTTTTTATTTTCCTTCTGGCTTTTAAATCTTCAGGGTACATCGGGGTCATACGTTCAAACTTTTCCCTGCAACCATAAAGGCTAGCAGCTTACTTTGTTTATAAAAAGGGAATCTGAGATTTTCACAATCACAGAATTTTGAGAGCTGAGGTTTAACCTCCCTCCTCCCCAGTCAGTTATTACAAGAGTTGCCAACACTGGGGTTCCTGAACAATATTTGCAGTGGACCATCTTATTGATTTGCACTCAAGAGCTCTTTGGCATTAAGTTTTGCACAAATATAGGTAAACTGGCCACAAGCAAAAAATAAGGTGTTTTTAATTATGGAGATACAGCTAGAGTGTGTTCTTATATTTATACATGAAAGAAAACGCAGAATATTGAAATTAAGATCTTCCCTGTTGACCTGAAAGGACCACATGCCCCCTTATTACACCCCAGGCAAAAGAATCATGAAACATATTCTTCAACCAGATTTCTTTCTTTTTTTTTCCCCTCCAAGCTTCAACTTGAAGGTCATGTAAGTCTTCAAAACTCCAGTATGCTCTCTACTCCTACACACTTATTCATCATCACTCATCCACAGCAGTGTAAAATACCATGTTTGCCAGTCTTTTAGGAATGTGGAGTTATATTCTACTTATAATATGCTGATTCTGGATCACTGAATGATTCTCAGTATGACCAGCAGATGAAAGATTTTCCAGAGTATGCCAGTGAATGACATTTTTTTCCATGAGTTATTTGTCAGCCTTTCAACAGAGCACCATATTTTTCCTATTAAGCCACTTGGAGCTATCGCCCAGTAGCTAGAAAGGCTTGTGGCGCTTTGCTGGAGCTCATAAAGCACAAGGCAAAGTGTTGGTAACTCAAAAATGCACATTGCTTTAAATCAAATAGATTAAACAAGCGAGGCTGGCAGGATGTGAGATGCCCAATTGCTTTAGTAGAGGGATGACTAAAACGTTCCACTGCTGCAGAGGTTACACACCCTGTACTTGCTGTCTGGTGGGAAGAGGGAGAAAAGGAATTTTTCCCTCATCAGAAAATAAATGTGCCCTGCACAAGTGAGAAGCAGGACAAACTGAGCAGAGATAAAATGTAACATCTGGAAATTCTTGCACCAGCCCTATTAAAAGGCTATTCACATAACAGAAAAGGGGATTTGGGGGTCGATGAATTTGTTTTTCTAATAAAGGAACCAACTCTGCCACCTCTCCATTGAGTAGTACCTTACTACTCAAAATCAACAAATCCTGCACCTTGATCACGCTTACTCCAGCTTGCCTATCCAGGCAGTCCACTCCTGGGTATAATGGGGTTCTTACCTCTTACTCCCCTGCACGGGCAAGCAGTCCACGTTCCAATACAGCCTTTAAAAGTAATACGAAATAATAATAATACATAATAATAATAAACAATAATAACAAAAATACCTAGCTCTGATAGAGCCGTTTTCATCCATAGACATCAAAGTATTTTATAAAGAAGGGAAGTGTTGTCATCTCCATTTTCCACATAGGGAAACTGAGCCACAGGGAGAAGAAGTGACGCACCCAATATCAAACAACAGGGCTGTAGCACAGCTGGGAATAAACCAGTTCTCCTGCCTCCCCAGCACCGTCTTCTATTCACTAGAACATGCTGCCTTCTGATGATTCTAAATGCAGTCAGCTCCTGCCTATCCACTATCTTGGGTCCCAATCCTGCAAGCATTTACTCATATGAGTAGGCCTTCCTCTATCATGTGATTAGTCCCATTTATTTCAATAGGATTCACTCATGTGACTAAAGATTTGGAAGATTGATCTTTTGGCTTGAAATTTTGCATAATCCTATAGCCTGGTATGTTAACATGCTCAAATGGACATTGTTTGCTGCCCCACAGCTGGTGGGTCAGGAAGGGGAACTTTGCATGGCTTATGACATACCTGATGTGTGACAAAGAGAAAATGTCATTCTCTAGGGCTGGCAACTATCACAAGCACAAAATCCACACGTTTGGCCCAATCCTCAACTGGCATAAATAAGCTTTGATAAACAATATTGATTTGCACCAGCTGAGAATCTGGCTCATTACTGTGTTAGACATAAAGTCTGGTTTAGACCTTTTCCTGTTCGCCCTTCCCCAGTCTATGCTTACTATGAAAATCAAATAAACATTGTAGTACAGCAAGCCATTACCCCCAAGGACTATATATATTTAAGCCTTACCAACCTTATGCAACATAATTAACCATTACTTGAATTATGGATTGCAAATGGAGGGTGCCTAAGACCTTTAAGATCTAGCATTTGGCGTTTAACCCACAATGAAGGAGCCCATTTTTATAAGAACAGACTATTAAGTTTAGCATATTTTCATATTTTAAATTGCTACTTTTTCACTATATGGTTCTATGGCAATTAATGTGGGCTTGTCAACAGGGCAAGGTAACATGCAGTAGACAAGCTAAACTTTCTAGCTGACTTGTAACAAATGAGTTTGAATCCCTTGGAAATTAAATCTGAGGAGTGGATTATGCGATGGAGGCTTTCAGGCATATGTTTAGGGCAAGCAGAACTGGATAGGGAGAGGGGAGGTAGTTGCTCCCCTATGAAAGAGCTGGGTCATCCTACCTGGGCTATCACGTAACAGTGGATGGCTCTCTGGCCACAGAAGTGACAATACATGCTGCATCTTCTTGCAATATGTTAGGCTGTTATAAACATTCATTTCCAGGAGTAATGGAAAGCCCAATCCTGCATTCCATGCACAAGCTAAACTCCCACTGGAGTCAAGGCTTGCAGGATAATAGATCAATAAAAAAAGATTTTTGGATAGCACAGAATTCTAACATATTTGGGCTTTAAATTAGAAGTAGACCTGGACCAAAATCCCAGAGCAGAACTTTTCTGAATTTTTGGGAAAGATTCAAAATCTGAACCAAGTATCACATCTTTAAAACAGGTTGAACCAAAATCCTGGATTTCAAACTTTGGAATCTTTGAAATCTACAGCCAAATTTGTGGTATAAACCCATTTTACCTGTAAATGAAAAAAAATTCTGTAGCAGGTAAGGAAGTGATCTGTACTGTTTTCAGTATCTAAAATATAATTCTTTGTTCCTCAGTCCCCACCTTTCCCCACATATACTTCTCTGGAAACATCTCCGGAATGTTCCAGCATAGCCAAGGCAATTTGATCGATTTTGCCACAGAAGGCAGTATCATACCAGAACCACAGGAAGGGGACAGGCCAGCCATTCTGAGTTTAGTCTGGATGTTACTCTCAAAGGGAAGGCATAAGGCACAGCCTCCAAATCACGCAGATCCTCATTATTTTGCAATGGAAGGAAGGCCCAACAAAATGGAGTGGGTTGCCCAGCCATGCTGTGCTAGACCCCCCTTTCTCTCTGGCAGCAAGGCTTCCAAAGGGAGCCTGCTGCTCTTGACAGCGCCCACCCCACCTGCTCCCTATTCCTCCCTGATAAAAGATGGAGAGGGCATTGAAGTTACTGCTTCTTCTCACTTCCATCATTACTAACTCTTTCTGGGTTTTCAGGAAGAATTACTGCCAGTTTTGGAGGAGGCCATGTCATGTAGAATGGCTGCTCCATGGCTTTTCCTCTCCTGTTCCTTTCATCTGCCCCTTGGATCTATGAATCTCCAGGGAAGATCCTGTACTGGCTCCAAGACCCAATTTCACAGATTCAAGAGCCTTTACGTCACCCTTTACTCCCTCCCATACCCTACATGTGAGAAATGGAGGGGGGGCGCAAACCCACAATAAGTAATCTATTGTTATCCCCCTACCAGTGAGGGAACATATTTGAAGTCAATGGTTGTTCTGTTCACATAGAAATTGCAGGTCTAGGCTCTCAGTAATGCTCTCAGTCAAAGAGTGTTATTTTTCTTAGCTCCAGCAGATGCAAAATCTACTATATCAACTTTCACTCAATCTTCATTCCCCATGGATTTTTATCAAGCACTTCACTGTAGTGTCGCAGATTCTGCAAAAGTACAGGTCCTTTTGAAATAATTCTTGATAGATAACTGGCATTTAAATATGAATTCTCTGATGACCAATCTGAAGTTCTCAGCTCATCGTTCTGGGTTGTGTTCTAAATGGTATTTCTTGGGGATCAGAGACTCAGGGTGTGAAGGTCTCAATAACTTTTTTTCTTTTTGCGTATGTTCTTTTCCTCATGTGTAGGTCTCATAAGCTTGGTTGTTATAGGAGAGTGACAATTTGGATGAGGGTTTTGTGAACTTTTAAACTGAAGGTTTTGGTAATTGGGTGAAAGCCAAAAAAGGCAAACCCAAACTCCAACAACTTGCATTTCTTCTAGTCTGGAATTATTCTGTCTGCTTGATCGATACGCAATCTTTTTCACATGATAAAGACACTCAGGAACTATCCATGTTTAAGAACTGTAGCTCTAATGGGATAATTAGCAGCACACTCTATGGTAGCAAAACAAAAAAAGAAGTGTGTCCTTTAGCTGTCATCTCAATTGTAGTTGCTATCAAAGCTAAAGAAAGACTTTTTAGCTGTTCTGGGCCTAAGCATTCAATGTGATTGGACAGTCTCCCATCCAAACTGTTTGGGTAAGTATCTTCTGATAAAAATAGCTCCAATGGCTGGCAGAAGAGATGTACATGAACTTCCATGCCACAGAACCCAAGCCCAGGAGGGGGACTGGTAGATTGGCTGCATGCAGGGGTCCTCTGTGCTCCCTGTATACCATGGAAGGATGTCCATCCACGCTTTGCATATGCTGATGTGGGGACTATGTGTTGAGGGTAGACCTGGGAGTCCAATGGATCCACATACTGCAGATATTTACATGTGTTTAACAGTAAGCAGGTGAGCAACCCCATCCGCTGTCTATAGACTGATTCCTTGGCTAGGATTCCCTGCACCAGGGGCACAAAGGTGCTATTAGTTCAGCCCACAGAGTTTTGGGGTCTTGATGACTGGAGATGGGTCCTGGTAATTCCTTGTTCCAATTCTGTATCCAAATTGAAGTGGGGGTTGAGGTAATTTCCCACCTCTCTCTGGATACTGCTAAACCACCTTAGCAAGGGATGACTTGTTCCTTGGGCTCACAAGAAAGCCCTTGCTATTAGACTAGCCCAGACGCTACAAAATGGGAGGTATTTTTAAAAATTCTGTATGGAAGATCACTCACAGACCTCATCAGACCACACAGGTAGAACACTGGGCTATACTATCAATTTATGCAGCAGATTTTTGCAGTGCAAAATATTAACATTTCCAGCAAAGAGTAGCTCAACATAAGTTGGTTTGCCAAGTGGCGCTGCCTCATCTCCTTGATTTTGCTTGAACTGGAACAAATGAACACGTTTCTCTGACTCTTGTGCCTCCTCCCTGCAGCACCCCAGGACACAGGTTTTATCATGGGGTAACAGGAGATATTTTTGTAAAAGCCTTACTAAAGTATTGACAGTGCATCTCTGCAGTGTATTGCTGATGAAAGCTTTGTTGCAGCCCATGGCCTGTCTCTTGTCTGGTTGTTGCACAGCATTACTCCAACCTGCACAAGATTCTGGTCTCAGTTATATTCATCTAAATCTCCATGGTTCTGGTGATGCAGTTTTCAGCAGGTCTTCTAGCTGCTACTTTTTTATTTATAGATCAGTGTTACATCAGATCTATACCAGCCTACCTGAGATCAGAATCTGGCCTACAAAGCTTCTTTACTCAGGTTTTGTTCAGTGGATTATGCATGTAGGGGTGAGTGTCACACCTAGTGTATTACAATAAAATGGCACAATTTGTATTTTCTAATGTAAATTAAAAGTTAAACATGCAAATTCTTATTTTAGAAAAACAAAACAAAAGGAAATTATAATGTGAAAGCTTTTCAAAAACAGGGCCAGATTCTACCACCTTTGTTCACACTATTCCTAATTCAAAACCCACTGATATCCATGGAAACACTCCTACTAAGTTCAATCGGCTTTGGATCAGGTCCATTAAAACAATAGGACTGCTCATAGAGGGCCAAATGTGCTGCTCCTTACTCAAAGCTTGTGGCAAAGCCACGATTAGGACAGAGTAAGGGCTTGTCTGTACAGGGAAGTTGATTGGCTTAGACATAGTGGAATAATTATACTGCTATAGCTAAGTCAGTATAAGTTGCCCTGTGGACACTCTATTCTGAATAAATGTGACTTTCAAGGTGAAATATTCATACCAGAAATAAGTCTCTTTTATTCAGGAGTACAGTGTCTACATGGGATAGCCACAGTGGTATAATTATTCCACCATAACTATGTTGGACAATTTCCCTGTGTACACGAGTCCTAAGATACGATTTGGTGTGATCTAGGGAATTTGGGGCTACAATTTTGAGAAAGAAAAAAAGTCGTTTAGTCTAAAAGCCTCACCTCTCTTCAGTACATTACTGTTCACGTGAGCAACCCCCCATCAGCTTCCAGAAGTGCAAGAATGCAGACTCAAACTGAGAAGGAATCTCAATATTCTTGGAACAAGTGATTCTTCATATTACTACTTTTTCTGGCAGTGCCTGTCAATCATGAAACTTCAGAAATGTCACAAACACCCACACACTCTGTTTCAAAGATATCTAATGTAGGCTATATAATACCATATTTCAAAATGGATTCAAAGCTTTTCATGTATCCAATAGTTAAGAAAAAGGAAAAACACAAACATGAAATGAAAATGAAATATGTTTGTTTTGATATTAAGAGCAACACTATTAGTCTATTCCACATCCATATTTCATCACAATTATTTTTGTGATACAAGTTATGGTCCCGATCCTGCAATTGAATCTGTGTGGGATCTGGGCGCCCATGTAAGATTCCAGTGTGGCAGGCCTGTGCAGGTGTGATCCTAAAATATACTTTATGATTTTAGAAAGGATGTAGCATATCAATTATGTTCTTTGGTTGTTGAGCGTGTTCCAAGTAACGACACCATCCCTATTCTACACCCTCACTTGACCTCTGCAATTAAAAAGTAATTTATCGTTACCTTAAGACAAAAGGAGGAAGAGAACCACATTTTTGTGGAAAGTTCGCATCTTCCACAGTGATTAATATAATAGCTAGGTAGATCACACCACAACTTCTCCTTCCAGGAGGAGAAGCAACTGAAGAGCACAAGCCCATGAGCAATAGACCACGAGCAAAAGTTATATTCCTTGGGCCTGAATCAGTCTTGCACCTGCATTTTAAAGTTATTATTTAATATTGTTAATTAAGCCCCAGCAATATGCCTGGAACTGTACAAGACGCAGAAGAGAGACAGTCCTCCTGCTGCAAAGCTTCTCTTCTAACCAAGAGCTTGTCTATATGGAACATTATGGGTAGGCTGACATTTAGGCAGCATGTAGAGTACGGACACTGCACACCCAGATAATATGGCTATAAACACCAGTGTAGATGATGAGGCACTTCTCAGAATACAGACACACCCAAACTCTAGGGTACATACCCCACATGGCTCTCTACACCCCCAAGAAGGTTCTGACTGGGCTTCAAGGCAAGAGATGAAGACAGCATGAAGAGAAGCCAGGATTTAAAGGACCCCTTGGCCACTCTGCTACCTGCCTCTTTTCAGCCTCAGCTAGGAAGAGTTAGAAAGCAGGAACGTGCCACTATCCCATCCTCCAGTGCTTCTGTCCTCTCACCTCCTCTGGCTGTTCCACCCACTCCCTGCCTGAGTCAGGTGCAAGAGCAGTAGGCATTGCCCAAACAGATCATGGAATTGAACCCTCATCTCCTGATTCCTAGTCTTGGGCCTTAACTACAAGACCATCTTCCCTTCCTCTAGTCCAGTATCTTGCCTTGACAGATACAGAAGCTCAATAGGAAGGTGCAAGAAATACTATATAAATAACTCTGGGACAACCAGCCCATAATGCATAATCCCCATCACTAACACCTGCCAGTCACTGCTTGGTGTATACCTTGAAGCATGAGGGTTTACATCCCTATTTTGTACCCTAATATAACTGTGGACATTCTCATGTTCCAAGTAGCTCAGAAGGTCTCTCTGTGTATCTAATTTACCATCATCTCTACAAACTGGTATTGAGTCATATGAAGCTAGAGCCACCTACTGTTGGCTTCTCCTGAATCCCCATGGGTCTAGCCTGTTAAAAAGTATGGTTACAACCTCACCACTAGATGATGGTTTTGTTTATTTGTGTTCTACAAGCTTTCCTCTGGTATGTAGTGCAGTCTCCTTTGTGTCTGAGAGTTCGTTTCTAGAATAAGCATATGGGGCTAAAGACTCAGACACAATATTTAAATCCAAATGTCTTCTTTTGTAATCTCTTATATGCAAAAGACTCAGAAGCATGTAGAACACACATGTAAGGGCAGTAATGCTCTTACTAACCAAGCATTTAAGACAAGTCATTCAGCCATGTCTGCACCTTGAGCTTATACAAGGTTATACAAGTCTCTAGCATCCTACCCTGTCACGTTAATAGAATGCCAGGGCCATTAAAAAATACTGAATATATTTCTCAGTCTCAGCAAGCAGCTTTCAAATGACTGTATTATTTATTCATTAGTATTACATTCAAAGTGCTGTTTCCCTTGTTGTTTGGTGAAATAAATGAAAGAAAAGCAATATCATTCTAAATCCCAATTTACTGCTCTTGAATGGCCACATCATAAAATTCTCTCTTTTCCTGCTAAGTCTCCTCTCTGTCCTGCTTCAGACTGAAAGAATAACTGCCTTCAGCATCTTCCCTTATCCATTGAGAGAAGTTAGAGGCAGTCACGGTGTAATGGTAGCTCTAGCTAATTAAGTCTACACTACTATAATAATCATCCTACTCTAGTAGGGAGGAAGGATGGTGTTGTGATGAATACACTGGACTGGGATGCCAGAGACTGGGCTGCTTGTTGGCCAGAGAAGCACAGATAGACTTGGTTAGAGTAGTACACTGCTCCAGACAAAGAAATAATTTACCCTTCCCCCAGAAAAAGGGGAGAAGAAACTGAGAGTGCAGAAGGTTGGAATATTTTTCCCTGCTGTCAGAAAATCTTGACTTTTCATCAAAAAGCCCCCAAACCAAAATGTTTTTTCTCCAATAACTTTTGGCTGAAAAAAAAAATCAAAATTTTCCACAGAAAGCAGAAACTCCCAATATAAAAATTCATGTAGCCCAAACCCCAGTTTTCCACTGAATCACTGTTTTGGTGGAATATTTTCGAGCAGCCCTAACTGTAACTCTTTCTGCGGTGGTGCATCTATGTCCTGCCCCTTATTCAGGGCAGGCTGTAGAGATAGATTCTAGTCCTCTACATGCAGTCCCTTTGAAATCAGTAAAGGAAGGTACTACTCTGTGTAGGCAGTGCAACCAACTCTTATGATTTCATCATGCGTCTCAAGATGTTTCATGCTCTTCTTAAGGCTCTAGCTCCTGGAGCTCTATGATTATGTGAACATCTCATTTCTCCATTTTTAAAAAGTAAGTTTGTATCCTTCATAGTTGCAGAGAAAAGCTTGAACATGCGAACCCCAAAGGCTCAGTAACTAGAAGAAAACAACAAAAAGAAGCTCATACTTAATATATATTTTTTAAATTATGATTTTTGGGGGGGAAGGAGGGGTGACTCAGGATTTTTGAATGCTTAGCAGTACAGCATAAGATGGCCAGGATCAACCCCTCAGTCATATGTGATATTAAAAATGCATCAGGTAGAATTTCACTAGCAACCAAAATCATTTCCTGATCCAGGAGAGTTTGCCATGCCCTCTGAAACCTCACTTTGTAGACAGAGATTTTTAGAGGAACATGGGATTTTTAAGCACTCAGCTCTCACTGCTTGTCACAGAGATTTGGGCACCTAACAGCCCTTTGTGTCTTTGAAAATCTCCCCTGTAATCTTCAAAGCCAATATTATCGCCTCCCACTTTTCAACTCCCTGAGATCTGGTTTAAGCTATAGCGGCTACTTTAAGCTCCTGCAGTGTCAGGAAATTTGAATTTGCATCCCAAAATGCTCTAGTACAATGATGTAAAGAAAAGTTGGCAGGAAATAGCAGATATTTGACCCACACAGATGTGTGTGCGTGCTCGTGAGTGTGTGTGTGAGAGAGAGACAAATAAGAGATGAACCCTGCTGTGTACTTGACTGTTTAAACACACTGACTCTGCTTTCAAATTGGCCTTGAAATACTAACTGCTAAGCAGATGCAGACATGTAAACTATGACTTTAGAGGAGGGCCCCGATGTGACAAAAGCAAATTTAGTCTCTACTATCTAGCAGCTCAAAGAAGCTCAAGTAGGCAGAGCTAAATTAAACTGAGGTCAGAATATAACCCCTTCCTGACACAGATTCAGACAGCAAACCCCAATTGCTCGGGGACACAAAAAGTGGTAGTTTATCTTGAAATCTAACATGCACTATCTGGCAATGGCATTGTTTCAATTATGAAACAATTCACATCTCAGCTGACACATGTAGTGAAGCTTGCTACTTGCCTAGTACATAATTTAAGGTAAAAGAAAAGAGGGTGTGTTTCATCATGGTCTATCATATCTTTGTCTATTGTTCTGCAATCCATTTGCATACCTAAAGGGAAATGGCCTCTTTAATTTCTTTCCCCTCTCCTAATCATCTGAGGCCTATTAAGAAGTGCTCTGTATCCTGTAATCAGACAATTTATACAGTGTGCACCCTTAGGCTACTGCCATTATAAACAAGCTGGAACAGTCCTTTACAATAAATGATTAGCATGGGAAGACACCATTCATAATTTTTTTTTTTTTTCGTTTTTGTTGGCAGATGGTTCCAGGCATCCTAGCATGGCCTATTGCCCACCTCTTTATTATGAGTAGAGAAGGGCAATCTACAGGGGGTGGGGAAGAAAGCGAACGTCTGCAAGGCTAACTCACTTCAGGAATAAAAAATGCTTTTCAGGTCTCCCAATCTTCTCATGAGTCTGTGGCGAGTTTACTGCTGAAGTTGATGGAAAAATATGTAAATAAGCTTCAAATCGGAATCTTAGTTAAAATCAAGGGAACATTTTAGATCAGGATCACATTTTGGTGCCACTTTATCCACAGCATCCATTCTTGATACACCTTAGACAAAGCAGCTAGTACATCGCAGAGATGGATTGGCAGCATTCAGCTTTGCATGTCCGGAACTCAGATATCTGATAGATCCGGACTATGGGCAGCACTGCCACCATGCGAAAGGAGAGTTCTGCTTTTAATTGCTTTTTAAAACCAGTTGCCTATTTACCTGCTAGTGGAACCAGACCATTGACAACTAGTCATTTCCATTTATTCTTCTATTTATTAATTTATTTATTTTACTGTTTGCTTCTTGCTTTTCACTCCATTGTCTGTAACAACCTTAACACTTTTGAGTTCTTGGAAGCTCTGTTAAAGCTTCTACACACTGGGATGCAGTCAAAGTGAACTGTCATTTGTGCCCACACTGGTGCTGAGACCCTCTCCTGTTGAGTTCTCCTGCCTGTGATAGGGCAAATTTATCAGAAGACCTGATTTCTACAGAACAGATTCCGTCCCTAAGAGCAAATAAATCTCTTGCTCTCATGGCTCAGTAAGATTCTGAACCTTCACTTTGCTGCTTTAAGAAAATAACACGCTGTACTTGCATATTAGACCTTTGGAGCCAGATCTATTCTGATCTCATTAAAGTCTGTAGGACTTTTGCTATTGACTTCAAGGAGATTTGCCCTCTGGAAATATAATAGATCGTTTGCACTACCTAGAAATGTCAAAAGTCATAATTTCCAAGTGAAACAAAAGGAACTGTATTCTAGAAACACATTCACGTGCACAGACACTAAGTCTGATCCTTGGCCAACGGCAACACAAGCATTAAGGCTGAGGTAGCCAGCCATGAGAGGATCATGCCAGTGCAAGGGGATGATCAGTTGGTATACAGACAGCCTAGAAGGCAAACAAAGCAAGGGTCTGGGGTTATGGCTGGGGCTTCTTGCAGATGCCTGACTGCTGCTCGCATTTACAGTAGGGGACTGACCTAGAGAACACCTGAGGAGCCAGGGATCACAAAGATGGCTTAAGAAGCCATCACTATAATGGGGTGTTCACTCCCACATTACCCTGGAAAGGGTTAATGATGCTGGGAAAGGGCCAATTAATGGACAGGCCACACCTGAGGGGAATTAGACCTAAGCAACACTTGAGTGGTTATAGAACCCAGCTGAGAAAGAACAGGCAAAGCTGCTATAAAGCCAGGAAGTTGACAACAGAAAAGGCTGCAATGAGGAAGCCTGCAGGAAAGGAGGAAACCCAGGGGGAAAGAGAACAAGCTAGTCTGATTTCAGGAAAAGGGGCCATGTTGATGTCAAACTTCTCCAACTCTCTGCCGATGATGATGATGGACTTTCTAGGGTCACTGACCTCCTCTAGATCATTTGACATACCGGTGCACATTGTCCTCGCATTCCAAAAGCAAGTCTGAAAAGGGTGACCACCATATCTGAACCTTCGGTGCATATGCTTAATCAGAAAAAAAACCCAACAAGGATGCAGAGGATTGCCTTCGGATCAAAACCCCTTCTTGTCAGTACTGACTAGGCCCAAAGGCTTGGAGACCAAGATGTTTGGAAGCCGGAATAGCTGTAGGAGATGCTGGAGGGAAGAGCAGGGTTGCAAACCAACCAACTGATTTGTTTCTCTGCAGTGGATTTGGTTCAGGGTTTTCTCCTTTAGCCTTTGTTCAACTAAAAGCTCGCTGCAAGACAGCAGCACTAGATGGAGTTATTCCTTTGTGGATACTGTTATCATTCCAGTGGGTGTGATGGGACCACCAGGGTGCCTGCTTAATTCTCCAGCCTGGGCTGTCTCTCACAATGCTTTGCTAGTGACAGGCAGAAAGCTCCTCCAGGCACTGTAATCACTCAGCACAACCGCATGTGGAGCCCCACACCAGCTAGATTGCCTGAATGCTCCCGAAGCCACTCCTGAATCGCACAGAGAAGGCACCAGCCAAGTCCCCCCAGCTCCCAGACTTGTACCTAAGGAATATACTGTCTTGCATTGCTCAAATTGGCAGTGCAAATTCATTAATTGGTTCATCACTTCATCAATGGAAAGTGGATATACACCAGACTTTGTAAACCTGAGCAGATTTACCACACAGTTCGGGCAAATTCACTGGTAAAGATAAACGGTAAAAGAAGTTTATGGACTACAAAAGATAGATTTTAAGTGATTATAAGTGACAGGCAAAAAGTCATAGTTACCAAAATAAAATAAAATATAAGCATGCAGTCTAAATTCTCAACCCTATTAGACTGGGCACCATCTAGATTAAGCAGTTTTTCTCACCCCACTGGATATTGCAGTTCATAGTATGCAGGTTTCACCCTTGACACCTAGGCCAGTCCCCTCTGTTGGAGTCTTCAGTCTTCTCTGAGTGTCCTTGTTGCTTGTTGCAGTGTAGGTGGGGGAAGGAGGAAGGCCAAGCATGGGGTCCCTGTGTTCTGTGTTATACCCTCAGGCTCATGTGCTTGGAGAACACAAGTCCAAGCATCTCTGGTGGGGCATTGCTGAATCTCCAGGCAAGCTTGAGCAATTCCCCTAATGTGGCCATATGCAGGTGAGTCATTGAATTGTAGCTCCCTTGTCTGTTCAACATCCACCGATGTGTTGGTTACCTCCCTTATTATTGTCTCTGGAGACCTAGTATCTGGGCACTTCCCAAACCCACAGCATATTTTAGAGACAATTATACAACACATTCTCATAACTTCATATGCATTACTGATATACATATTCAGATAGAAAACTGATCATAACCTTTACCCTGATACCTCACACAGCCTGCTTTATATGCAATATCACAATTATATATAAATGAGGAATATGGGGGTTACAGGATGCTCCCCCAAGGTATAGAATGTCACAATGGGTATCTGGCATGCCTCTCAATCACTCAGTGAGTGGTGGGGTTTCTGGTTTAGTCACTAAACACCTGACCTGTGGCAGGTTGTACTGGCTTACGTGGTACCATTGCCAGTACATGTCCGACCTGACTTTTCAGGATGAAAGGTGAGTCATTTTATTATCCTGACCAAATCTCCATGTCTTTGGAAGCTGGTTTGCCTATCAGTTCAGTGAAACATGCTTCAGGGTGTACTCAGGACAAAGAGTGACTACACTTTTTGCTTTGTTTCTGTTTTTTCCGCAATGGGGGTGGTGGTGGCTTTTTTCCTTTCACAGACAGATACTGCAGCTCCAGATTACAATCACCATGAGACTATATCAATGTAAAGGTAAGTCAAACGCTGGGAGTAAGCTACTTGAGAGAGCCTCTTTGTTTGTCTGGATGACTTAAACTGCAAAAGCTGAGGTCATCCAAACCTCTCAGTCATGGTGCAGCCAAGTTCCAACAGTTGTAGTAGAAACTGATGATGTAAAACATGCTTAACATGCCAAACCCAAGTTTCAGATGAGGCAATCTGTTACAAGCTTTTTTTCTACTTGAATGTTACACCACAGCATGCAGAGATTTATTTAAACCGTTTCTAATAGTGTGAATACTCAGATCCCCACCAGGATTTCCTGCTCCTCTAGCTAATTGCAAGGACTGTTTTGTCATGAAGCAGAAGACAATTTTTTCTTGACTTCAGATCTTTGCTGCATTCAGTTCCACAAGTGATGTGCACTGCAGGTATTTAAACTGGATTTCAGAATCTGGGTTTGGATCCCTATCTTGGGTTTCTATTGTAAAAATTAGTACTAATAAATGCTGTGAGATTCAGGATAAAAGGGAGGGAAGTAGATGCCAGAAGTCTCCCATAAGCATTTTTTTTTTGCTAGACCTGTTCATTTAATTTTTGAGCATGCGCTTACTCCTCTATTGCAACTGCTGTTCTGGAGAACAATACAAAGTGAGGCTGTGGTAGTGGTATCTTAGCAGGAAAAACTAAAGTATAAAATTCACCACCTAAATTAGATAATAAGGCTGCAGGCAGGATTTCCAGCTCCTGAAAAGTAATCTGCCTGTAGAAGAGATCCCTCTGCAAAAGAATTTCATAAAGCAAGTTATCTTGTACTGTATTATAGGGCATGAAAGTGAATGAAAAGAAAGAGAGGAGGCAACTCCTTAAGGGCTTGCTGGGTCATCACCACTCTGGTGACGTTTAAGGCCAGATGCCAACATCTAATGCGGAGCTTGTATTGCCACACTGCTGACACTCGTAAATTGCCACATGTTTGGATTTCCAACAAGATCTCTCAACAAGCTGTGTTACTGCAAGTCATTATTTCCACTGGAAAACGAAAATGGCTGTAGCATGTTAACTCATGGCAGGGTGTGCAATAGCGTCAGGATAACTCACTAGAGAGCATTCCCACTTCGAGGCCAGAAGGTTGTGTTCAAGTCCAACACCAGGATATAGGCTGAGGGCTTTTACCTTATATATTTAAAAATTGTGTGAAGCTAATGCTGATGGACAGCGCCAAATTGACAAGCCCTGGAGAGTGAAACCACACTGCAGCAACAGTTCAAACCTTCCATTCCTCACTGCCTCCATCTTCACATGTTGAAACGATTTTGAGAATGACTGATGCTCACTCAGTCCCCTAGCTTTTCTGCTCAGGCTGCCCACTAAAGTTACAATGAAACTGAGAGATTCATAAATGTTAAGGCCAGAAGGGACTGTTGTGATAATCTAGTCTGACCTCCTGTCCCACACAGGGCCAAGCACCTCACTCAGTAGTTTCTGCATCAAGCCCATAACTGCTGCGTGAGCAGTTTGAGATATTCAGTCTTCATTTGAAGACTAAAGAATTAGTGCCAGTTGTGGTGGGTTTTTGTGAAACAGACTGAGATCGAAACAACCAAACATTTTGTGTCTGCTGAGATGTTTTAAAATTGATCCACCAGGTTCCAGAGGCTCTGATGAGCACATCTTTTATAAATCATCAAATGATACATAAACATACATACTTCCCAGATGCCAATCACAGAGAGCAATGGCTTTCAGTCAGTATTTTTCTGAGCTGGATTAAAACTAAGATATAAATATATTCTTGTACCAACTAGCTGGGCCATCCAGTTCACAAATGGTTCATGTGTCATGTTAAAGAGTAGCAGACTACATCATACTACTGTTGATTTCAGCCATCACTTTAGATATTACTAGAATGGCCAGGTGTCCACAGTGAGCAACCTGCACAACTCCTGCAATTTTGTCTCCCATTCCTGGCCACAACATAGCACTCGCCTCTGGTGCAGGGCAGATGAGGAGAAGCTTAGCCACCAACAGTCTGGTTCACCTGCTTACTGTAGGTGTCAGTGTGGGTGAGCTATATCTACCGACATAGTTTGGTACTTACACGACCCTCATCATGGTAGTATTTGAGCACCTCACAATCTTTAATTGAATTTTCTCCTCATAGCAAACCTTTCAGGTAGGAAAGTACTACTCCCATCTTACACGTGGATAGCTGAGGCAGATACTCAAAAATATTTAGGCTCCTAACTTCCTTTGATTTTGAGGATCTGGGCCCAAGTGATTTGTCGTAGGTCACCACACAGGAAGTCTATGTGGATGAGTCAGAAACTGAACCCAGATCAAATGGGTATAGTTCTGTGACCTTTCCACAGAGTACCCCTTATGCTCATCATTCACAGCAATGTCTGCAGTCAATACGTCTGCATGCATGATTCTACCTGCAGGGTGACGGGCTGGCTCAGAGACTGATGAGAACAACACTGGATAGGTTGTGTGGAGTACGGTCATTGAAGCACACACACACACTCATTTGGCTGGATGTCATTTTCACCAGCTCAGCTGGCTGGTGGCCAGAATGTGCAATTTTTTGCAAAAATCAAGGACACACACACACACACACACACACCAAAACAAAAACCAGCACCCCTTTCCTCCCACCACAGATTGGGATGCCAGGACAGACCCTGAACATCAAGATGTTTCTGTTTCCCAAGGACACACAGTTTATCAAAGGATTCAGTGAAGTTCATTCCTGTCCTTATGATGTGTGTTCAGATCCCACCAGACTCTCCAAGAAGAGCAAAGTATTTTCCTTCCATCATAGTCAGCTCTCTCAGTAAAACATGCTCTAATGTACAAGCCTGTGTGGACACTTGCTGAGGGCATTTCAGCTACTCCTTTTGCCTACACAGGACTTGATCCAAAGCTCATTGAAGCCATTGACAATCTTTCCATTGGCTTAAATGGGCTTTGGATCAGGGCCATAGCTACTACACGATCAATAGCTAGCCCATTGCATTGTAAGGTGTTTTGGGGCAGCTAGTGTCTGAAAAGCGCTCAGTTGCATTATAGTGACATAGTACTAAGATACCTCATATAGTAAAGCCAAAACTAAACTAAGATAGTCCCCAAAAGATCTTGTTCAGATTTTTAAACTAACAGAGCTCAGACACAATTGTTTTTGGCCAGTTGGTTGACTTTGTATATTATGCCTATGATTCCCGAGAAACATGTAGCACTTGCCTCACTTAAGACCCGTCATCATGTCAGTAATATTTATGATCTCAAACAAATAATATTGTTTCTTGTCAAGCAGTGTACAACATATTATCCACAATTATTCAAATAAATCACTATATAATAGTAATTACATTACTTAAAAGTGTGAGACAGGCCTAGTTTACATCGACTAGCAAATATCTATTACCTTCTCCTGACCATTTCCATTATCGGTATTTTACAACACAGCTGTATATGTAGGTATAATATTGAAAACTAACAAAAATTTGAACTAAAACTAAGATGTTCAAAGAGTTGTGAACCTAACTCACTTTTATAAGTGGGATTCACATAATGAATTTTGGAAGCCTTTCACAGTCAGAAAGTATGTGTGTTTGTGTGTGTGTGTATTTAAATGCAGATTAACTTCAGTGGTATAATACAAGAAGCCTACCAAATAATTCACTGGATGCAAATCTTTTCTATTTTTTTTTTAAAAGACCCTTAAATACTTTGATGTTATAAATATGGCCGTAAAGAATATCAGTGTAAAGCAAACTTTAAATCAGCTATGTTCAGCATTGCCATTTGCTCATTATTAGACAGGACTAATCCTGCAAAGAACTCAGGGCCAGATTTTTAAAGGTGTTCAGCGACTTAAGATGCAGACTGGCACATAGTGAGATTTTCAAGAGTACTTAGGCAAGTTAGCCAACAAACTCCAGCTGAAATCACCTGCATGTTTAGGCACCTAAATACCCTTGAAGACCTGACCCTCAAGTATGTCCTTGATTTTACCACACTAAAGTCATAATGGGTCACAAGTCAACAGGACAACTCATATGCATAAATGTTTGGCCGGTTTGCAGCTTAAGTGCTCTGAACTTATTTAAAGGCTTGATCCAAAGCCCACTGAAGTTGTCTGAATTCAGTGGGCTTTCAATCAGGTCCAGAGGCCCTGATGCAGGAAAGTGCTTAAGCATATGTTTAATTTTAAGTATTTGCATAGGTCCCATTAACTGCAAGTTAAGCTCGTGCTTAATGCTTTCCCAAATAGGGGCCTAAGTGAGTCGGATTTAGGATGCTCAGCAGTGGCACCTTGTAGGGGAAACATCAAACCAGTTACCCCGTAGCCTTAGGTAGAGTGGGCGTAAAATACTGGCTACAGTTAAAAGGTGCCAGCTGACTTGGGCTCGCGAGGCTCGGGCTAAGGGTCTGTTTAATTGCAGTGTAGATGTTTAGGCTTGAGCTGGACTCCAGGTTCCTGCGAGGTGAGAGGGTCCCAGAGCTTGGGCTGCAGCCCAAGCCTGAACATCTACACTGCAATTAAACAGCTCCTTAGCCCAAACCTCAGGCAGCTGGCACGGGCCAGCCATGGGTATCTAACTGCAGTGTAGACATCCCCTGTGATTGTGATTTAGGAACATTTTACACCCACTTCCCAAGGATGGACACCAAATGAAAGAGAATGGGTAAGTAGACTTTTATATTTAAAACAACCAGTATCAGATTCCAAAACCATTGAACATTGTCAGAAAATAAATGTGTACCCTTCTTGTTTCTATAAAAGTGTGATGATGATGTGTTTTGAAGTGGGGAGTTTCTTTAAGAGAGAAGGGGAGGACATGGGAGACTGACAATGTTATGAAATCATCTACAACATATGTATACGCCTCTTTTTAATAAAGCCCCTCTAATATCACACTGTGAGAGCTTTGGCCCGGTTCCTTGAATTGCGCAATTATACAGGAGAACCTACAAAATCCTGAAGGAAGATAAAATAGATTCTTACAATTGTTTCCTTGGGGACTTGGGGCTATAAATGGTTATGCTAGCATGTGAGTTGAGACTATTTGCTATAGTTTCTTTTAAGTTTACTTGTTCAGTTAACTCTTCTGAGTCCTGTTCATCTGGTGAGATGTGAAGGAAGGAAAAAAAGAAAAATCCACCTTTTTTTAAACATAATTTTTCAAAATGTGCCTGGCTTACAATCCTAGACACAAATCTTGCAGAAACTTAGACACATGTACAACTTAATGTTTATAAGTAGTTCTATTAAACTCAATGAAACTGCTCATGTGAGTAAAGATAAGCATGTGCAGGAGTGTTTGTAGGATCTGAGCATCATGCAGTCAGTGATGGAAAAAAACCCCAAGCACAGAAACATGTTATTTGTAAGCCTACTAAATGAAAGTCAAAATATAATAGGTCAAGCCCTCCGTTGCTGTATATCATCACAGTTTCACTGACGTCAATGGAGCTATGCCAATTTAAACCCATTGAGGATCTAGCCCCATATATTTACAGCTTCTGACCTGCAATATGTACCAGGGACTCCTATCAGGCTAAAGGCAGCCACTCTGTTACCAAGGGACTTGAAAATGATGACATCTTCCCAGGTAGATGAGCCACAATGTTGGTTATATCCAATAAATATTGATTAAATCCAATATTTGTACTCACTTGCGTCCAAGCTGTAGTTCCTAACTGAAAGGCTCACAGTAATCTGTAATACAACCACCCATCTCAGTCAACACCAATCCTGGGAGTGTTTAGAGGGCCATATGGTGTTTCAAAGGAAACAGAATATGTCACTTTCTGCTAATTGAATGGGACAGTTCTTATTACCAAGAAGCATCCTTCCATTTCCCATCGTAGTCAAGATATTTACATATGGTTAATGCTTCAATTTACAGTCTATAGACATGTCATTACAGTGTAATTCAGAATTGTTTATATAATTGCATGAAAACTATTCACAATTCAAATTTTACAGTAAAGAGCAATCGCCATTTTTGGTTTCACATTTCAAGGTGTCTAGTGGCATATTCCCTAATTATCAGTAAAGCAATAACTTTCAAGAATAGGAAGGGAGAGTGACTCAAGGCCCAATCCCGCACACACTGGATGCTACCACTTAATCTATTATGCTTGCAGAGCTATTTTTATGTGTCTAGATCATTCAATTACAGCATTATTGTAGATTGCCTCTATGTTGCCCAGGTCAGTTGAATTATAGGTCAAGGCAAGTATCAGCAGAGCTGGATTCCACAATTATCTTCCCAGTATATACGTTTAGAGGGGTTAAATTCTGTCAAACTAAACAGAATCTCCAGTGTCATACCTAGTAGCCGAGAAAAACATTTTAAAGCAAACATTCTAGGATATTGAAATTCTCTGCTCTTTGGATTATACAGCAACTTTAATCCAAGGATCTCTAAGAGCTTTACAACCTTTTTTTAAACTTCATGAGACCAGGGTGTAGTAAGTAATATTATACCTATTTTACAATTGGGTAAACTTCAGTATACTCAGTGAGGTTAGGTGACTAGCTGGGAAGATAGTGGTGTAGTCCTGGCTCCCAGCTTGCTGCTCTAACCACTAGCCCTGTGTCTTCTCTTTCCTTGACTCCAAGGAGACATTTCCACCCAAGCTTCAACTGCAAATGTCCACTTTTCCACATGAACAGGAAAGTCCTGAAGTAAGCAGTTGATTAATGCACTTCATGTTAACAGCAGTATATACGTGAGTCCACAAGATTCTCTTTTGTAAATAGAGAAGTATTTGTAGCTGATTAAGGTGGTCCTAACCCTATGTAGACCAACTTGTAAAAACAAAACAAAACACAAACCAAACCAAACCATACCAGTGATGGTGGTGGTTTTTTTGTTTTTAGCCACAAACTTATGTAATTGATATGTACCTTGTTTATATTTCTTTTTACAATCACTGATGACTATCAATACAATAGTCACAATGGAAGCATTCTTCCTTGTAGTCAGCCTTAGTATTATTATTACTATTAATCCTTGTGACTGAGTTATTCACTGATCCAACAGTTTGTATAGAACATCACTATCACTTCCACGGAAATGTCACTGACGCTGATCTGTGACATCGCTACAGAAACAGCCAGCAGCAGCTGAATAGAAAAGGAGGAAGCTCCACCATGGGCCTGATCCAAAGCCCACTGAAGTCAAAGGGAATCTTTCCACCGTCTTCAGTAGGTGTTGGATTGGGCCTTATATACGCCAACCGCTTGTTAATAAATAAGTGACAGGAAAATCATCTTCTTCCAGCATCTGTTGAAAACCCACCTAATCTGCTAAGCATTCAGGCTATGAGATCCAATTTGTTCTTTTGGTAGTTATGTATCCGATCAGTTTTATGGCGTGTGGGGCCCCAATCCATCCTTCAACCTTTATACAAGCAAATAGCTGCCTTGAAGGCATTAGAGAATACTTGAGAAAGCTTTGGCCCACAGCCCCAATCCTACAAACATGTAAGTCCTCATCCTGCAGCTGAGTGCGCTTGGGTGCCTCCCCATTGATTTCAGCTGGGGTGGACTGGAGGCACTCAACTGCAGGATTGAAGCCTTGAGCATGAGTTTCCCATTAAAATCAACTGGAGAATGAAGCTACAAATATGCTTAAGTGTTTGCAGGACTAGAGTCTTATATTGATATTTTCTGGGCAACCACATAACAATAATGGACATATAGAATAAGCGCATGACAGTAAAATTGAATTTTGTTAAAACATTTTTGGGAGTTCTATTAAGACTTTCATACACAAAGAACACCCAGAAAGAAGGAGTGCACGCACGCACGCACACAGAGGGAGAGGGAGGAAGTAAGTAAGTAAGGGAGTAAGCTCTGTTTCAAAAGATTGAATTTAGGGAAAACATGTCAAGGTTCCTGGAGCTTTTAAACTTTCTCCACCCTCAGAAGAATAAGTCCTTGTTTTGTCTGAAACCATGAACAAGCCTCTGCACAATACATGACTTTCTTGTTTCACTGTCCTGGGCTGCTCACAGCCTCACACACAGTTACCCAAATGTGCCTGCTGTCAGAGCCAAACATGGTGCAGTTCCTTACATTGACTGGTAGCTGTTAGTAATACAAGCAAAAGACATTACACTGCTGGTGCCAAACCTTTGAACAAAATTACTTCCTTTAACACAACACCACCTTAATTATGTGCTGGGGAACGTAAAGCAGGTCAGACAATTTGTACTGGGACATCATAATTCCATCAGTATAATGCTGACATTAGCAAAGATTTATTAATGGAATGTCATAACTATTTTTTTTGTAAACATATCAAGTTTCGCTAATGGGTTTTAGGGGGGCTGGAAGTACTAATTAGCTTTTTCATTTTTCGTGTACCATCTAAAATGTGGGGAGGAAGTGGTGGGAGGGGGGAGGTCTCGTGACAAAAACAAGCACTCAAACAGTTTAGGTATGGCCTGTAATTCAAGCAGATGTTCTCAAATAAGGGCTGCAAGGATTAAAGCCTCTTTGCACATAATTCCATTTTACTAACTGCTGTCTCTCTGCACATACTTTTCAGAACGTGACAGACGTCTGCTAATAATGAGGGTTATTTTTAAAAAGGAGGACAAGTGAAAGAATCCAAAATATCCATGCTGCTAATTACCAGGGTCTGGCAGCTTCATTTAGAAATTCCTAAACTTTTAGCCAGCTTGGTGACTCCATGGCAAATTCTAGTTTTTGATGGAATTATTATAGCAGTGGCCAATAGTGGTAAGGCTCCGTCAACGTGTCCTTTGTAACTTCTGGGTCAAAAAAAATTGCACTTGGAGTAAGCAGATAGATCTGCACTGAAAGCAATGGAACTTTACTCTAAGTCCCAATTAGAGCTATTTCTTTTGATTACAGTAGTGGCTAGAGGCTTCCCTCATTGTGCCGGGTCCTGCAGGTTTCTGCCCCAAAGAGCTGACAACCTAAATAAACAGAACAGAAAAGAGAGAGCATAAAAACAGACATGTAAGTGATTTGCCTACGGCCATACCATAGGTCAGTGGCAGAGATGGGACTGTAGCCCAGGTCTTCTAACTCCCAGGCTGAGGTCCTGTCTACTAGACCACTCTGCCTCTCATTTGTCTTTCACTTTTAAAAAATAAAAACAGAAAAAGATTACAAAATGGCATATTGTAAGTTGCCACTGCTGGAAAAACTCATCCCCGGCAACAACAACAAAAGGACAAATTCTTTTCTCGGTCACGCTGGTGTGAATCCTAAATTGCCACTTTGATTCAGTAGATTCATGGTGGACTTACATGACAGTAACTAAGATCAGAGGGCGAAAATCCATTTCCTGAACCCAGCACTAGCTGGACAATGGTGATTTTCAAAAGGGGAAAGAATCACCTACGGCGCAACCAGGCTACTCCAGCCTTCACATCCCTAGCATTCCTCCCTCTGCAGGGTAAGGACCAGAAAATCCACCTCCAGCTAATCCCTCCTGCATGCTACCATGCAAGAATCATCCGCAGAATGAGTCTCTGCACCATCAGCAAGAATTCCCTATGCAGCCTCCTGAAAGCATGCCCCCACTCCTAGCACAAAGGAAACAATGAGGGTCCTCCACACCTGAAGAAGTGAAGGCAGGGTTGCCCCTTAATATGGGTCTGAAATTGGACTGTGCTGGTCCTGTATTCAGGGATGAATACACCTTTCGATCTCACAGTCAAGTAGTGCTTTGGATTTTTTTTAAATTAAATTTAAAATGATTGACATTTATAAATTGCAGTAACATTTGTTTTATAAGGCTCTCTAATGTAGGTTGTGTAGATTATATCTTTATCATCATCATAATGGCTCTATACTATGGATTCTGTGGTCTGAGAAAATACAAGCCAAGATCATCTTATCATAGTCTCCGTACTACTCATACTTAATTACTAAAGCAATACAGTTTTAAGCTTATGGTTCACCATAAGACCTGTTCACCATATTCTACCTGACTTTGTATATCAAGTCCATGAGTGTCTAGTATTATTAGTGTTCTAAGGTCCCTCTACTTCATTCGATAGCATGCGGTTTTCAGGGATCTGTAGCAGCATGGTACACTTAGGTGCATCTCAACATACCTCCAAGTACCCTTGAAATGGAGGACTCAAAGTAAAATTCAAGGTACAGTAATGCAGCTGATCCTTTGTAGCTATTTCTCATAGCACTGTTAGAAAAAATTCTTCCCCCAAAACACTGCATGAAAATTCATGAAGGAAAAGTGAGTCCTGCTAATGTTAGCTTAGTTTCTATTAGCTAATCTAATAGCATTTAGAAAATCTGTTCTGAATGTCTGAGGACACTGGTGCTGGGATATTAAGTCTTCAATCTCTATGTCACTGGTTCTGATCCATTTTGATAGTGACAGAAAGTTCTTAGCATTTGCAAACTCTTTAGTGGTCTGTACGCACTATAGACTTGGTGGTCTTAGTCCAGGTGCCCCAGGCAATATATGAGATGCTAGGCACAGAGTGAGACCTTTGCTGGTATTTGCAGCGAAACTAATGGGCATAAAACCCTGCGCCACTAGCAGTGGATCTTCTCCATTAGGTTTGAGATCCATTGGCTGGAAAGCTTAGATGACCAATATTCAGGCTGTGGGATGCTTTTCAATGAACAGAAGGCTCCAGAGGTGAATATGAGCGATATGACAAATATCATCACTAACAAAACTGAAATTTCATAAAGTAAAAATTTAACAAGGAAAAAGCTGCTGATTTGTTCTATTTAAAATATAAATGCAGAATCATAGAAGTAAAAATTAGGTGCCTCTTGAAGGCATAACCTCTCCCAGTGTTCTTTCTTGGGGTGGGGGGGCAAGGGGAAGTGTCAAGATCCCTTTGGGGAGCATGAGATACCCACAGTATTCCTTGAAAATCTCCCCCCGTGTTTTTTGCCTTTAGCCTTACTGCTCTCAAGGCTCCATGCAGCTCTCACCGTCCTTTTTATCCTATTAAGACTTTGGAGGCTGTCAGTGGGTTGTTTTTTTTTCAGTCATCCAGGTGGATAATTCAGTGATGCAAGACATACTTTCACCCTTTGCTGCTGAGTGCTCTGTCTCTGGAACTCTCCAAGAGTGAATGACTGGGACCAAGAGTGAGATGTAGATCTTTGGCATGGCGTGCAGAGGGTTAACATGATTGACTGCAGCTCTGAACAAAAATCTGCAAACCTGCAATTCAGTGTACAACCACTAGACAATCCCGTCACTTGGAGGGAAGAAGAAAATGTGAGAAACACTGAATAATAAACACTTCCCTCTAGAACATTTAGTATGAAACACACACACTAGTTTGAGATATAGAAGGGTTTGCTCTCACCATTAGTGACATATAATAGACAACTTTTCCAAATTTCGGTGTTTAAAGATGGGTACATATTTAAAAACAATATTTAGACACCTAGTTAGGTGACCTGATTTTCAGAGATTCTGGAATATCCTCAACTCTCAGTGAAGTCATAGAGTTGCCTAAATATTCATGTAGATACTCAGATTTTGACACCCAAGTTTGAAAATTTTAGTCTATGGCCTCACTCCTGAGGTCAGACACACATGCAAATGCGGGTGCTAATTTTACAAGAAGCGCGGTGATACGTGCCTAGGTTTATGACATTGGAATGAAAACTAAGTATTAAAGCTTCATCCAGAGATTGGTTTTCAATTGTCTCCAGTCTAGTGTACAGCCAAAGAAAAAGCTGGAAAGCATCCAGATGGCCTGGTTCAGTTTCTTTCTAAAAAACTTTTACTGTAAGTAGTAACCAAGACACCCCTTTCTTCTTGTGTTTCAAATGTGTGACAGAAATATCATATCCTTTACTTATCAATAGGCCAGGCGCTGCAGCATCTTTTGTTTATACTCACCTTTCATGTTTCACTAGCGACCTGAAGTTCTGCACAGATGAATCTTCAAATGTACATGTTATATGGGTTTAGGCTTGTCCACTGCATTGTGTACCAGTTCTGCTGGGCACTTCAAGCCACTGAATACTCAGCAGAGAACAATGAGCTCCAGAATCTTCGTTAATATCACTATGAATCCAGATGGGATTGGCTTGCTTTTGCCAAAATGTTTCCAAGTGGCCTTTGTTTTAGATGCCTCCGTTTTTAAGAGTCCAACTTGCTATTTTTTTAAGAGTCCACTCCGTTTTTTAAGAGTCCGCTGCTATTTATACCCCTCCTAAGGGGGCATGCAGTGTCTGTACTCTACATACTGCCATAAGATTTGTGCAGGGTAGATGTACCTTTAAAGTAACATCACAGGATTCTGAGGAAAGAAGGAACAGCTCAGAGAGAGAGAGAGAGTCATCACTCAAATGTGATCATATTTGTATTCAGTTGTAATTACCTTTGTTCGTTGCTATTAAGAAAATCTGGAAGGAGAACTTATTTTATGCATCTTGGGGAAGAAAAACAGTCACCAAAATGTGATTCAAATAGACAATAGTATGATTTCTTTCCTTTTTCTAACTGTGCTTATTAATAGGCGCATGTTTGTTTCTAATTTTGCGTACACTGTAGCATGATACATCAGCAGCAAAATAGCTGTTGTTTGATGTAGACATTGTAATTAAAATAAAAGCATTCATCCATTCAACATTTATTTTAACTAGTGTAATGGGGGACTGCTTTCTTGTTCATACAGATCGACAGTCAGCTTACCAGGGTTTGTAAGCCAATTCCGGGGTGATCTCTGCAGAGTGGAGGAATATAAAATCTAGATTGCGGTCACTGGAACCACAACGACATTTTGAAACTTCTTACAACAATTTTCCTTAGTGAATCACATTAAATATCCTGGGGCTTCCAGATGGGAAAAGGGGTGTGTGTGTTTATTTTCTTTTTTCTACTGTAGATCTTTCTTGCAAATTCTATACTAAGATAAAAAGTTCTGCATTTAAATGGCAGAAGAAACACAGATTAAGGTAGGGAAGTAAATAGACAGACAGCTTCCAGTAAGCATGAGATAGAGAGAGAATTGGAGAAATGCAGGGAGATGGGATATTCAGAAGCTGCATAAAGGGCAACAGGACAGTATGTAGCAATAGCATTAGGTAAGGCATAGAATCATAGAAATGCAGGACTGGACGGGGCCTCGAGAGGTCTTCTAGTCCAGTCCCTTGCACTCATGGCAGGAGGACTCAGTATTACCTAGACCATCCCTGACACACGCTTGTGTAACTTGTTCTTAAAAACCTCCAATGATGGAGATTCCACAACCTCCCTAGATAATTTGTACCCGTGCTTAACTATCTTCACAGGAAGTTTTTCCTAATGTCCAACCTAAACCTCCCTTGCTGCAATTTAAGCCCACTGCTTCTTGTCCTAGCCTCAGTGGTTAAGAACAATTTATCACCCTCCTCTTTGTAAAAACCTTTTACATACTTGAGGACTGTTGTCATGTCCTCCGTCCGTCTTCTCTTCTCCAGACTAAACATTTTCCCCACATAAACCTTAAACAACAGAGGTTCCATCATTCTTGTCCCTTCGCCACTGCACCAAATACTTGTCTCTCGAGATGGAACATATGGATGCATTTTGCATGGGTATGAGGATGAGACTGTGGCATTATCAAATCAGCCACCAGTATTTTCCCCCCTGGCAATGGGCATGTTGTGAGCATAATGCTATTAATTCTACTTCATTTGCTCCAGCTTAGTTTGTTTGCTTTGTATCACATAGTTATTGTGATTAAAAGATACAGGGTAAAACCTTCCAATACACCTAAGTTCCCTTGAAAGGCAATGGGATTTAGGCACCTAAGTCACACAGGCACTTTTGAAAATGTTACCCAAAATCAACAACATGGGTTTGTTTTGTTGTGGGGAGACATGGGGAGGGGATTGGGGCTGTGCATCTCACTGCTGCAACCTTACACCACACATGCAGTGCCAGCTGCCTCATTGTTTTCTTAGTATTTGATTGCACATGGGTGGGTAGGAAGAACCCATGTTTTATGTTCTCTTCTCATAAAGATTATTGTTAGGGCTTGGTTTGGTGACAAACCAAGTTTCATTCTAGCAATCACACGAGTGAAAAACAGATGTTTCGCCCACCTATCCTTGTGAGACAAAGATACTCAGAGCTCTCTCCACACTTCCATATTTAGTTATAGTTAGTTCCTAACCTGAAGGATTTTTTCCCCCCCAGTCTAAAAAATCCATAATGTCTGCTGTGTACAGGCAGGCTGCAAGAATTTCTAACAAGACCCATACTGCTTAAAGCCCCTCTTCTCTTCTTAGATATTTGATCTTTTTAATCATCATTTTAACTTACAATGTGACATTATGCCAAAAAGAAGGAATTCATAAATTAGATTCAATTTAGAAAGTTTTCTTTTCATTGTATAAATGACAGATCCTTAAAAAGATGACTGAAAATGAAATGCAATAAAAATAATTCCATCTTTTGTGGCAGTTTTTTTTAAAGTCTCAGAATTAAATAATTATACTATCAAAGATTAAGGAACTAGCATTGCAGAACTTCAAAGTGTGCTTGGACAGATGTATGAAACTCACCTAAATTTGCAGATTGATTAGAGAAATCACATTACTCTGGAATAGGAATTTAAAGAGAATGAGTTATGCAGAATACAGATTGAAGGAGAAGACTTTGTTAGAGTTAGAGATGGACACAAGCCATCAAATTAGGATTCACATCTGGATCTGCTTTTCAAACTCGCCAAAGAATTGAAGGTTTCCAAATACTGGGTGAAATCCCGGCCCTATTGAAATTAATGGGAGTTTTGCCTCTGACTTCCATGGGGTCAAAATGTAATCCATGTGGTTTCTGTTTTATCCATTATGAAGATAAAGGCTATTTGTAAGATTTGGATGCAGTTCTGGGTTTGGATTTCAAACATTTCCAAAGTTTGGGAGTGCTTGGTTTGAAGGCTTTGGTTCAGGTCTGTCTCTGTGGTGAAGGAGATGATATGTAGATTTGCAGACTTAGGAGATATAGAAGAAGAGTTCAGGGTCATGGATGATGCCAAGGTGACACCAAGTGGAGGCTAATGAAAGATCTTAGTAAAGAAGGGAGATGGAGGAGACAAGGAGTGGTGCTTCAGGGTATTCCTCTTACCCTCAGAAGCACTTATGGTTTTGAGACATTTAAATGAATGCAGACCTGAGCCTACAGTATTTTCGATGGCTCGTATTTTCCATAAGAGTGGAAGAGATGTGACAATGGATCCACTATAGTCCTCTGCTGGCTTGACCCTACCACCACCCTTTTTAGGTAGGAGCCCTGCAGAGCTGGGCTGGGCTCCATACAATGCAGGATGTATTTCTCTGGACATAGTTCATGAATTCACTCAAAATACTTAGGGGCAATCTATTAAAAGTGATCATTCTGATCGAAAAAACTGAGTTCTGAAAAAAAAGTTCTGTGGACTGACACAGAACAACTATCTATTACCCGATTGCTCTTGCTATTGGTTTTACAGGATGAAAGCTGGATGATATTTGAAGAAGGTCCTAGGCTCTGATGGAAGGAAATTCCAGAGTCAGAATCTGTCTACCTTTATGTCACAGTGGAAATTACATGTATTCACTTAGGCTTTGGCATAGGGAGATTGGAGATTCGGGTTCAGTTTATCCTAGGTATATAAATCTCCCCACTGTATTTTCCACTGAATGCATCCGATGAAGTGAGCTGTAGCTCACGAAAGCTTACGCTCAAATAAATTTGTTAGTCTCTAAGGTGCCACAAGTCCTCCTGTTCTCCTAGGATCAGAGTTCATTTCAATTTGTCATTGTCAAAGAATGCTGGGTATTAGTATTAATTATTATTTTACATGCCCTCAGACCATCAGATGAGTGGATTTTATACATAATAAAATATAAACGTCTGCATATTCATTTGTTTCTTTAATTGTCAGATCTCAGTCTAATACAAAACAAGGGGGGGGGGGGAGATTGTTATTGAGCCTACTCTATTTATGTGTGTGTGAATGTAGTGCTGAAAGCACTTAGGATGTGACTTTCCAAGAAGCCTAAGGGAATTCAATGAGTGCTTAATACCCTTAGGCTACTTTGAAAATCCAAGCCCTCACCAGTGTGTTTCTGCTTTTCTGTGTGTCTTTGCATTAGTTAGTATGTGGATGCTTGACTCTGTGGTGCCGAGATCTTATTACCGAGTCTTTTTTATTTCTAGACTGACTTTTCTGGAATGTTAATAGCCCACAAACCTAGAAGAGAAGACAAGCTCAGCAGGGGGTTCTGCCTGACAGAGTGTTTTTTCTACTGTTTATTTCTCTACGAGTTTTTACTGTTTATTTCTCTATGTGTTTTCTTATAACAAGAAACTTTGGCTTGCAGGTTTGGGCTAAAGATTTGGCAGCCTTCAATCTTTCTTGACTTCAAAAGGACTGTAGAAGGAAATGGGCCTTTCTCATTGATGACTTCACAGTACTATCTTGTGAATGCTGCATCATCACATGCTGTGAAGGGGAAACAAGTCCCGTAATACTGACCCTTCATGAGTTACTTTAATCCTTTGCAGCTCAACCCTGAAAACATTCAGTTTGAAAGGCAAGTCTTCAGGCAGCTAAATACTAGTGATGTGGAAACCTCAAAGATGTCATAGGGCTGAATTGAATAGGCAGGCACATTTTCAGATGCTTATCCACAATTCTCCAAAGCTCTTTGGTCTGCAGATTGGCACTGAATATCAAGAATACAGGTTTCTTAAAGGAATTCCAGTGCTGCTTTCAGTAAAGAGAAAACTATCTCAAGATCGGAATAGTGGTTTAAGAGTGTTCTATCGTGTCTAGTTGTAAGAGTAGGGTTGGAAGGTGAGAAGTCTTGAATTCCCTTCCTGCCTTTGCACAGTGTGGCACTCTCTCCCTGGGCCTCAACTCACCGGTCTGTAAAATGGGATAAGAATCCAAACATTCAAGTTCCTATCCAAATGTAATCCTATCTCTGAAACCTTTGTGATCACTAATTAATTGCCATTCATCACGACAAGAATTGGAACTTGGCAAATAATTCATAAGCAAGTCACCTAAGTTTTCTGTTTTCAAACTCACCCCAAAGGGATCATGATTTTTTTAAAACCCATTTGTTATGTTAACTTGGTCAAAAGCAGTTTGTGGAACTGTTTTGATTGATCTCAGAGGTAACATGGTAGATTTCTATTCCTGGCTATGTAGCTCTCTTTGAATCAGGCTTCTTCGGTGAATACTTGAAATTACAAATCCAAACTTTGCTCCTTGAAGATATTCTATAATGTTTGTTTGATATTTGCTGAGGTAGAAGATTCATTTGCTGAAATATCTGTAAGAAGTGAACAACAAAAGAACAAAAACAGATGAAGCAAATAATGTTACAAATTTGAATGAATATTGGTGAAAATTTTTTTTGTAGTATTCATCTAGATCCAATAAGAATACTCACGTGAAACAATATCAGGTGCTATGACCATGAAAAATGATACTGCTGATTCATGTCAGCAGTCAGAGGAGGAGGGCTCATTAGTTCCTGTCCACACTGAAAAGAGTTTGCACATTCCATCTGCAAAAGGAAGGAATAGGGTGACATGGTGGATCCTCTGTAGAAAATCTGCAAAAAGAGCACTCTGAAGGGGAAGCTTGGGCTCCAGTTTACATTTGCATCCGATGAAGTGAGCTGTAGCTCACGAAAGCTTATGCTCAAATAAATTGGTTAGTCTCTAAGGTGCCACAAGTACTCCTTTTCTTTTTGCGAATACAGACTAACACGGCTGTTACTCTGAAACCTGTCAGTTTACATTTGATTATTCTGAAAACTGAGGGTAAAGGAATTCCCCGTCCCACTCCACGCGGTGAGTTTTGGACAGTAACTCAATGTGCGTGTGCACATGTCTGGAGAGCAGGATGTGGAGTCTGCCTATACATGACATCTATTGGTCCCTGAAACAGCAAGTTAATATATGCCGCCAGCATATGCCTCAGGAACAAACGCCAGCTGTAGAATATCCATTTTTATAGCCCATTTACAGAACTGTTAGAAACTGGGTGCTTTTGTAATGCCAACAAACCCTGGACGGGATCAGACTTGGGGCCTCTGGAGCTTACTGCGTGAGCCTCTACTCTACCACATGAGATAAAAGCCAACTGGCTGTTAGCTAAAGCTGTAGAGCAGACTCATTTTATCTCTCTCTACATGGTCTCGGTGTAACTAGATGGGACAGAACACCACACCCAGATGGCGTGTGGGTTTCATTATCACAACAGTATTTGAAATGAGGCATCCCCCAAAGATCTACCTTAATAGCCATCTTTTTCATATGTGGTCTCCTTACTAAGTAATTTCTAAGGGGCACACTATCATAAATTAAGCTGACGAGACAACTGCATAATACCTGCGCTTGAAGAAATGCTTGCATGACACTGGCAAGTAGATAAACGGGGGCTATCATGTCCTGAGCCCTTGGAAGACAGAGATCTTGCTGCTGGATAGAAGTAATCAACAGGAGATGGCTCTCTTCCTCCGTGTCCTCCCAATACTGAAGAGAAAGAGCAAATCACTCAATTACAGACCTCAAAGTCGCAATTCTTCAACAAAAAAACTTCAAAAACAGACTCCAATGAGAAACTGCAGAACTGGAATTAATTTGCAAACTGGACACCATTAAATTAGGACACCATTTAATGGACACCATTACATTGAATAAAGACTGGGAGTGGATGCGTCATTATACAAAGTAAAAACTATTTTCCCATGCTAATTTTCCCCCTACTGTTACTCACACCTTCTTGTCAATTGTTTGAAATGAACCATCCTGATTATCACTACAAAAGTTTTTTTTTCTCCTGCTGATAATAGCCCACCTTAATTGATTAGTCTCATTAGAGTTGGTATGGCAACACCCATTTTTTCATGTTCTCTTCCAACTATATTTTCCACTGCATGCATCTGATGAAGTGGGCTTTAGCCCACAAAAGCTTATGCCCAGATAAATTTGTTAGTCTCAAAGGTGCCACAAGTCCTCCTGTTCTTTTTGAAAATCAAATAGGAATCCTGGGATGAAATCCTGCCTTTATTGAAGTCAATGGCAAACCTCCCATTGACTTTGATGAAGCAAGTATTGACTTTAATGGTTAATTTAAAAGGGGGAAGTGGGTTGGTTTTTGGAAAAATGTTTTAGTGCATTTTTAGCAATGGAGTTTATTGTGCTGTAAAGCATCTGCATGCCTTGGTGGAAGAAAGCATATTTTAGAAATAAAGGTATAAAGTGACATCACTAAAGATAGATCATCCTCAATTGGGACCGAGGAACCATTTTGAAAGGCAATAAAAATTCAATTAAACCATTTAAGATTTTACAGACAGGGAACAAAGGCACAGAGAAGTAAAATTATTTGCCCAATGTCAAACAGAAAGTCAGTAACAGAGCCAGGAACAGGACCCAGACCTTCTGAGTTCTCAGCAAATGCCTTAACAATCAAACTATACTTCCACCCCTGAATGAATAAGCCTGCACATAGGATAAGAGAGAAGCTGTCATTATGCCAGCAGATGAGAGAACATTGAACAGAGGTATCCCATAACAATGTTATATAATATAATTTGCATAGCAGCTTTCATAGAAATTGTATCCAGGGATCCTTTACAGAGTTAAATAATACAGCTAGAGAGTTAATAGCAGAGTGAAAGAGAAATTAAGTAGTAGAGGCAAAGAGGAAAAGAAAAAGTGTTTCAACTGAGGCATGAAAATAAATGTAGGCAATAATGAGCCCTTATGCAATGCTTTTCATCTTCAAACCGCTGTACAAATATTATTTTACTAATTTGCACGACATCCGGGTAAGGAGGTAGAATATTCAGTTATAATATATTATTTAAACTTTTTCCAGACAGGGAAGCTGAGGCAGGAAGGTTAAATGACTTGGTTAAGGTGGGAGTCAGTGTCAGAGCTGGAATTAGAGCTCTGGAACTCCTGGATCCCGGACTTGTGCTTCAGTGTCCTTCTGCAGGTGGAGAGTTGATAAGGCAGATCCCCACAGGAAGGCTATTCCACATAGGAGGGTTCTGCAGAGGAGAAGGCTCTCAGAATTGCAGTAGCCCAACTATGTGAAAGGGCAGAGAAGCAGATGGGGAGAAGCACAATCAAAGATGATGTGCTGAGCTGACTGAAGCACCTAACTGAATAAAAATTTCCACTGGGTTGATCAGGGCCCCCTTGAAAAACAGCCAGGCAGGGAAGATAATCCTGCAATTGCAATGCAGCTTAAAAATACTGGCAAAGCAGGAAACGGAGCTCATTAGAGATCAAACTAGAATCAAGATTTATTTTTATTTATTAATATTAGGCCTATTTAAAAGGCCTGCTTAATCCCAAAATGGGTGATGGAGTTATTAGTTATTTATATCATGCTGTAGATGTAAAGGGCACTTTACAGACTAATTAAAAGAGAACCTGGATCCTCTCGCATAGAGTTTACAACACCTGATCCTGCAGAGTGTTAAGCATATGAGTAAATTTATTCACAGGACTAGTCTCTTGCTTGCCTTTGCTGGGTTGGGGGCCTATGGGCTCCAATCTGGAAGCCTTACTCCCAGGAGTAAACATGACAGATAGGAGTAGCTGCATGACGCACATGACCAGGGTTAGAGGAGGACAACAGAAGCAAGGGGTTACCTGGTTTTGTAGTGTTAGCTCTACTTTGTTTATGGCCATTTTAAAATGTGTATTTTATTTTATTTTAAAATTGTATTTGGAGTAGCCAAGTGAGTCAGCTGGCACTAGGAAGACGCTAAAGGAAGCAGTTTTGGTGAATGATTTAAAGGAGAGCAGGAAAGTTGCTTAGCACATGGGTTTCTTCTCAGATTCTATTATCATGAATGTACCTATCTACAGCAGACCTGCTTCCTTTGTTGGCAGCCTAAATATGAAATCACAAAGAATTACAGCTGGGCATTAATCTAGATGTTTTTACATAACATGCACTCTGTATGACCTTGTTTTATACTGTGCTAGAACAGGGTTATTTTTGCATTTTTAAGCATTTTCATTGGCAGTAAAAGAAAATAATGTACAATATATTGCAGGGGTGGCCAACCTGAGCCTGAGAAGGAGCCAGAATTTACCAATGTACATTGCCAAAGAGCCACAGTAATACGTCAGCTCCCCTCCCCGTACACCGGCAGCCCCACCAACCAGTGCCTCCCCCTCCCTCGCCGCACCAACTGATCAGCTGTTTCATGGCATGCAGGAGACTCTGGGGGGGAGGAGGGGAGTGAGGGCATGGCAGGCTCAAAGGAGGGGATGGAAACGGGGCAGGGCCTGTGGCAGAGCCAGGGGTTGAGCAGTGAGCATCCCCCGCCCCCGCCCCCCCCCCCCCCCGCACATTGGAAAGTTGGCGCCTGTAGCTCCAGCCCCGGAGTTGGTGCCTATACAAGGAGCCGCATATTAACTTCTGAAGAGCCGCATATGGCTCTGGAGCCACAGGTTGGCCACCCCTGATATATTGCATACTGCTGCTCCTTACCATCCTGATGTGCCCTAATCTCACTACTATTTTGGAAGGTGGTAATGACCACTGGGAACATGTAACCCTATTTGGCTGCCTATAAACATTTAATATTCATTAAACTTTATTAGGATTGTGGGTACAGCCAGATCAGGGCAGCAAATTAAGAGCACAAGCCTGCAAACATGTCCGTAACTTTACTCATCTGAGTAGTCCCAGTAACGAAATAATCTTTTGTCCATACATACACACACATTCAATTCTAAATTCAATCCAAAGATACTGTGCTTGTTTTAGCCTAGAAGACAAAGTTCTGAAGTAGTTGTCCCTATATCGTACCAAACAGTGGAGGGGGAGAACTATAAATAAAACTGGTGTTTTAAAAATATCCTTACTGTAATTATGCCTCTTGTTACAGTCTTTGGGTCCTGTGCTCTCCTGGTTCATCACATTCATAATCAGATCTCCTAGCCAGGCCTGAAATGGCTTAGTCAGAAAATTACTGAAGCTAAGGGTTAGTTGGTGTGCAACATTTGTAGCCTTATTCTTCCTCCAGAGTATAGAACACAATCAAATTCTCATTGAAAATCAGTGGGAGCAGAATCACAACAACAGAGCCCCACTGAAATCAATGAGGGATTTCCATAAACTTCAGTGAGTTTTGAGTGAGCAACAGTAAGTGGGGAAGGGTTGCAAGTATTGAAGCAGACATAAAGGAAACAGACATGGGTATCATAAAGCCACGGTCTACATCCCCAAGACATCTCTGTATGAAATATCTATCTTCCTCTTAGCGCTAAGTGTGTTATTTACTATTATTTATTTTTCATGCGCCAAAAGGTAAATTAATCCATTTATTTTGAAAAGCATGTTTTTATTACATTCGGAGTAATTTCCCTTGAAAAAGAAAAATGTTTCTTAAAACCCTGGGCAGTAAAACTAGATTTTTTTTTGTTTACATCCGAGATGAGACTGTGTATCATTATTCATGCATAATCTGATTCCAAATTCCTCCTTGTTTACAATATGTTTTCTGTATTTTCTTATGTAAGCAAGAATTAATACACGCAGCCATGAAAGAAATATGCTATATTATCTTTTACTGCATTTCTTTAGAAGATGCTATATGTCTTCTTTAACTTCCCAATGACATTCAAAGCAGTCTGAGGAAAACGCAAATAAATACACATATAAACAAAGACACAAACTCTAATGGGAAAGAGAAATAAAACACGAAACCTCTCCCAAATAGATATAATGGAAGTGTGGAAATGATAATCAGAAGTTTGGAGTCTGCCTACCACTGAGATTTACTTAAGGGAGGTATAGGTGGCATGGAGGGCACACAGTCAAACAGCAGACACAGCAGTTATGGCTTGTTTTCACTCAGCAACGAGAAAATAATTAAAGGCTAAGTTCTTCTTTTTCACTTCCCTGTTTGGGAAGACAATGTCATGGTCTCTTAGCTGCCTCTAAATATTCACACCCTCCAGCGTGTGCTCCCAGTAATCTAAACTGCCCTCCTTCCTCTTTAAAATTATCCTCCAACAAATGCTAGAGCCCCCTGGGTGTGGGCGATCAAAGGTTGGCGGCAAAATGGCTGGGGATCTGAGGTGGTTCCAAGTCCCACTGGACTCAAGGAACACTGGAAAAGGAAAAAAGGCATTGCTGGCTTATTCTGGTAGCCCTGACTCATGTCATTGACTATTTGCATGTTGACCTTTACATCCACCGCATTTCAACTTCACATTTACCAGCCTCACTCAAACTTCTGTTGCCTCCTTTCTGATAAAATGCTCACTCTGTCTACCCACATTTGCTAATTCTATTGCCTGTCTCCGATTTCCTTTAGCTCAGCAAAGTTCTGAATGCACTAGCACCAGCTTCCCTCAAGCACAACCTCCTCGGCTACTTTCATTCTGACTTTCCATCATACTTCTTTACCAAGGGAAATTGCAGTGCCTGAGGATTTCGATTTGGTTTTTTACCCCATCATGTTCATATTTGCAGCAGAGAGAGATAGCACCCTAGTGTCCTGTGATTTTGGAGGCAGTCCTGAGCACCTGAATTTAGGAGAGAAAACAAATCTGACTTTCACAGTGCTGAGAATGCCCTTCTTTGTGTGGTTTCAGAGTAACAGCCGTGTTAGTCTGTATTCGCAAAAAGAAAAGGAGTACTTGTGGCACCTTAGAGACTAACCAATTTATTTGAGCATGAGCTTTCGTGAGCTACAGCTCACTTCATCGGATGCATACTGTGGAAACTGCAGAAGACATTATATACACAGAGACCATGACCATTATATACACAGAGACCATTTGTGTGGTTAATGATCTACTTTGTCTCTTTGCTGTTTAGCTTGTTCTCGGTATGCTTGAGTATTTTAGATGATTTGGTTCACAAACCTAATAGCTCTCGTTTAAGTGTATATAACAATAATATTATCAACATAATATGCATTTGGATTATTTTGGAGTGTTTTAAAATTTGGCATTGTTGTGCAGCTGGTGTGTCTGTGACAGACATTATATAAATTCAAAATAAAATAAATAAAAATAAAGCTTTTTAATTCGAACAGATTCCACCATGATTTGCAACTTTACATCCAGCACCGCTGAATACAACCACCTCATAGGCAGCAACCAACCACACACTGGCCAATGAATGTAAAAGTGTTGGAGAAGAGAATTTTTGACCAAGGACACTGGGGCAAGCCCCGAGTCTAGAGCATCATTCTCATGTATAGTGGTTTAAATCAGGAATAACTATATTGAGATCAATGGAATTATATCAGTGTACAACAAACGCAAGGTGAGGTAAGAGCTAAGTGTCTAGTTCTCAAAAATGTGCCTTGGAACCTCATTCAGAGCAGAAGCCAGTAATCTTCAAGATCTTATTTGAAGTGTATTTTCTTTTCACGCTCATTCTCCCCTCTCACAGCCTGATCCAAAGGCCATAGAAATCAATGGAAAGACTCCTTAACGTCAGTGTGGCTAGGATCAAACCCTTACATTGGTGTAAATCCAGAGTAACTCCATTTGAGCTAATGGTGCAAATGGGAGGAAAATCATGACATGTTTAATTCCACAATTAGATGTGCTTTTCAGAGGCAGAGTTTTATTTAGGGAAAACAATGGCTGTGCTCTGTTTAGTCGTTCGAATCCTAGCATAGTCTTTCAGCTGTGAACTGAAAAGTAGCAGATATGAAATATTTGTAGTGATCTGTGATTTCTGACTACATTTAACAATATCTTTATTTTGTATGATTGTAATAGTCCATAAGTAATTGAATCTGTCTTTTTTTAAAACAGCATTAAATCATCAAAGGGAGTTTTCAGATTCAAATACAGGAAAGATTAAATAGATAAAATGTCTCAGAAAGAATTATTATCTATAGTAATAACTGGGTTGTAAAGTTTGACCTTATGAATCAAGTAACGTGATGGCCTTTGGAAACCTGAGGCCTGTGGTATTTCTGGGTCTGCCACAGTGTCCCTCTGAATGTTCTTCAAAGGTATAAAAGCTGTCTAACCTGTCTTGCAACTAAAATAAAAGTTTATTCCTGCTCATCTATTTGCAGGATCACAATCCAAGAGCAGTTATGACTTAACGAAATCCAGACCACACTCATCTTTGTGGAAGGCCAGTTCTGAATTTCCCTTTCGGAATTCCACCCTGGATCCAAGCCTTTTAAAAATTCCACTTATTCTAGTCTATATTTATTATGTGTTCAGAAAGGTGAGAACATACTCAGTTATATATTTTCCCAATAGGTTATCTGACTCATGCCTTTGGGAGGCATTTGGGGTAAACGAATTAGGAACCTACATCATATTGACTTTCTGTGAGACTTGGGGGCTCCTATGTGCCTACATCATTTTTGACAATGGCAATTTTGACGCTTTTGAAAACTGTACCCTTGGCACACTAGCTACATAATAAATAGCAATCTAAAATCCAAAAGAAGAATATCCAGACTACTGTACAATGATACAATACAGTGACAGGTAATGCATATACTTAAAGCCATTTTCTGCCCTTGGAAGCGCCCACACACTGCTGAGGATAAAGGGTCTCCATACAATTCAATATAAACAACACAAGGATACCAAGACAACACTAACATGGAATCTGAACGATAAGTGCTGTAAATTCTATGTCTCGGCAATGCCCATAACCTCAGAAGCTTCACTGTTTATTTTCCAACACATATGCTTCAAGGTTTTATTTTTGGTGTATACAACTTGAATTAATATTGGCTTAGTCTAATTAAAGGACCATCTGCTGAACCTCCCAACAAGGCATTTGAGAAGAGGGAGTCAGATTTCCTCACTGTCTTACAATATAATCAAGGCTTTTAGAATGCTCACCTCTTAATATATTCTCAGGTAAGTGCAAAACATAGCTCATCCTTAACTATGGTGGTGTCTCCATCATGCTAAAGCCCATTCCCCGGCAAGCAAGTCTGATGGCATTTTAACCTTCTTTTTGCTTATTTTAAGAATTCTTTAAGTAGCTTAGAGGATTAAGACCTGGTCCTTCAGGGTATGTCTATTCAGTTGCTGAGAGTAAGGGTATGTCTACACTAGAAACACCAAAGTGGTGCAGCTGCAGTGCTGCAGCTGTGTCACTGAAGCGCAGACACTTACTACAGCAACGGAAGGGGTTCTTCCAGCGCTATAGTAAACCCACCTCTTCAAGAGGCAGTAAGAGGAATTCTTCCGTCGACCTACTGATGTCTACACTTAAGTTGACTTAACGACGTCTCTCGGAGGGTGGAGGATGGGGTGAATTTTTTACACCATGAGCAATCTAGCTAGGTTGACCCAAGTTTTAGGGTCCCTGAGTCTTGCAGCCTAGTTTGACAGACTTGTCAAATATAGCGTGCTAAAAATAGCAACGTGACTGTTCCAGCTTGGACTGGTATTCAGTCTCTGAAGACCAGGGAGGAGAAAGGGCTTCAGAGCCTGAGCCTGAACATCAAAGCAAGGGCTCTCCAGCTATTTTTAGCATGCTAGCTCAAGCCTTGCTAGCACGAGTCTGTTGACCTGCGCTGCAAGACTCTCTCCCAGCAGGTGTGTAGACATACCCCCAATGTTCTTTAAGTTAAAGTTAAGCAAGTATCTAAGTGGTAACTCAGATGTGTACACTCTTCAAGGAACTGCACATTGGCTGAAACCAGGGCTGGGGTAGAGCCAGGAAGGCATTGTGGTCTAGTGGTTAGACAAGGAAACTCTTGGGGTGAAACTCTTGCCCCATTGACTTTAGTTTCTATTCTGAGCTTTCTCACAGACTTGGGCACTAAACCTCTTTGTGCCTGAGTTTACCCATCTATAAAAATGAAGCTCAATTAATGCTGCAAGGCTGAATTAATTCTTTATAAAATACTTCAGGGGATGCTAATGGAAAAGCATTATATGTATTAAGTCACAATTACTGATTTGAACTGTATATTCGCTATACTTGCAAGATAAAGCACATTCCTACTCTGGCCCTCTTATCCACAGACTTACTCCCTTCTGTTTTCAGCCCCAGTTCATAGAAATAGTTCATAGGAAAATTTGCCCACTCTCAGTTACTGCCTCCTTCCAGACTCCCTGCTGGTCCTTTGCACTGATTTGATTTAACTGCAACAGAGCATGACTGGACCAGATCCATAAGAGATGATGTCACATCTGCCCGAATTAATAAGGTGATAAACTCAGCATGGTACTGTAAGATGAGCTGAATGGGTCAACAGATGGGTACCACCACCATGTTTTCCCATGGCTGTCTGGGATGGAGCCCCACAATTCAGCTCTTTGGGAAAAAGCTCTTTGCAGTCAACTCAGATTAATTTCACATTCTTGTTTGGCATATATGTTAATATCCTTTATGAGACCTTAACCTGGAAAGTCTGTTGACTCTTGAAGATCTAATACATGTCATATGTCTTTAATGAATGACTGCCAGGGCTGTTTCTTTCACCTTATTTATCTCCTACTCATGACATAAATGTATCAATATACACTCTCCCATTTATTATGCGTGTTGTGCCTCCACACTGCGTCACTTTATCTCCACATTATTAATGGCGTACCTCTATTTTAAAATGGCTTATTGCTTAATACTTTAATACACTGGTCACTTCTTTGTCCTTTTCACCAGCCCATTTTTTATCTTCAGTCAATAAAAAATGCTGGTCACTAAAAAAACGATGATCATAACGTTATTTATTTTGGAAGGTACACAACACATAATGTGCATATCTGGCCATTTTAAGAATATGGCTTTTGTAGGGAGGCAGCATGTCGAGTGATTATAGCTTGGGACTAGGCATCAGGAAAGCTGAGCTCTATTCCTGACTTTGCTACTGCCTTGCTCTGTGACTTTGAACACATTTTTAAAAGTGGTCTCTAATTTCGGGTTTATCAGTGTTTGCTTCTGGTGCCCTGTGTGAAGCAGGAAGTCAAGCTGGTCCCTACCCACCCAGAAGAGGTGGCGCTAGCCCACTGGGGGGCCTAACCAGGATCATTTTTTGCTTCCCCTCTCTCCACACACAACAGATAATAAAAAGTGAATAAGAGTGCACCTTGAGCTGCTTGCGGCCCTAAACAATTGCTTAGGCTGCTTATGTCTACTGCTGGCTCTGCAACCCAGAGACCCTTATGGAATGTATGGTAATGGTCCTACATGGCTCCCATGAAGACTCAAGGGAAGGAGTCATCAAGCTCTGCAGAGTGGGGTGGATGGTTAAGACAATGTTTACCCAGAAGCCAGCAAAATTTCTAATGCCCAGGTTAAGGGTATGGGTGAATGTTTGAAAATCTTAGCTGAGTTGGCTTGACTCAAGCCTACTTTGATATTTGTCAGATTCTGGGTTCTGGCTCTTCACATAGATCTTCAGATTTCTAGGGGACAAAATGCTTAAAGAAACTGCTCCAAACAAGCCCACACAAACAGGGATGGTAAACAGCATTTGGTAGATCTCCATGAGGAGACAGGAGCACCTAGGGCTATGTAAATATTGAGGCCAAATATGACCTGGACTGACAAAAAATGGGGTTTTTTTGGTATGGTTTTTGCATTATTACATATTCTCAAAGAATGATGGTCTAAAAACATAATTGGGCCTCCTTTGTATACTGGATTGAGGATCCTGAGACTGGACTGAGGATACTGGCTTAATCTACACTGTCAATGCTGAAAAAGAATGAAGGAGCTGGACCTGCTTCCTGAAACTAGCCCCCGTTCTCTACTTCCTTTATCTTCCCCACACAGGTTGGGCTTTAGCATGCCTTACTAGAAGAATCATATTGAGAAAAGCGGGGGTGACATGTAATTATGGCATGAGAAACATACAAAGCTGTGGATATGTTCAAACTTCTCAGGGGAGTGCAACCAACCAACCAACCAAGCTTTCGGCTAAGTACAAACAACTTCAGGTCAGTAGACGTTCTAGTTCCTTTCAAGTCCTGCTGAGGTTTGGGCTTCAGAGCCACTGGATTAATATTTAATTGTTAACAAGTGACTTTCTGCAGGTAATGAGGTGGACTCCATCCATAAAGCAACTGTTTTTCTGAAAAAATAGCCTTTGCTAGGAGAGAACAATTCAGAAGGCCACTGAGTCCTGTTTTCCCATTAGGCCTTGCCTTACATTGTACTTGTTACTGTTACTAAAAAGAGGACTGAGCCAGCTGGTATAAATTGGCATACTTCTTTTTCTTCAATGAATTACACCAATTTACATTAGCTGAGGATACGTCCCAAATACTTATGATTAATCATAAGCAACATCACCTTGTCAGTGGGGTAAGTTGAGCATAAAAACTTTTTATATCTGACCATAAATACCTGGTCCCTTCTCTAGATCCCTTTCTTACTTCCTATGACTGGCCCTAGGTCCTGGTAATACCATTTAATACTGACACAGTCAGTTAGAGATTGATGAAAATCACGGATATTGTCTAGGTCATTCGTTCTCAAATGAGGGGTTTTGACCCAGTTACACAGGGGTCACAAGCCCTGACCCTGGCACAAGGCTGCGAGCCACAAGCCCCAACTCATGCCGGGCTGCGAGCCCCGACCCCAAAAGTGGTGCATGGCTGCGAGCTCTGACACCCATGTGGGGCTGCGGGGCTGTGAGCTCCGACCCCAACTGTGGCCAGGAGCAGGGCTGCGAGCCACGAGTCTCAACCCCTGTGCTGGGCTGCAACCGCAAGCCCTGACCCCAACCCCCCTGTGGAGCTGCGAGCGTTGACCCTGCCCCTCCGTGTGGGGCTGTAGGGCTGTGAGTCCCAACCCTGGCCAGGAGTCGGACTGCGAGCCCCAACTCCGACCCCCATGTGGGGCTGCGAGCCCCGACTCCGACCCCCCATGGGGCTGCAGGCCCCGACTCCGACCCCCCATGGGGCTGCAGGCCCGACTCCGACCCCCCATGGGGCTGCAAGCCCAGACCCTAACCCTGGCCAGGAGCGGGGCTGTGAGCCCTGAGCTAGGGCATCCAGGACTCTGTGAGCCCCGACCCCTGTACTGGGGTTGTCAGGCAGAGCCCAGTCAAGCAGAGGATTATCAGCCGGGAGATCCGTCAGGCACAAGGTTGTTAACCCCCAGCCCTGCCACACTCAGGGTTGTCAGCCCTGAGCCCCGCCACCCACTGTGAGCCTGGCCAGGCGCTTGGTTGTGAGCCCCCATCACCACCATGTGCAGCCCTCAGAGCCCCAAGCTCCTCCAGCCCAGCTCCACCCTAAACTCCACTCCACCTCCAGCCCTGCTCCACCTCCAAAGAAAGGGCGCCAAATAGATGTTTGCCCAGGGCGCCATTTTTCCTATGGCTGGCCCTGGGACTGAGACAACATCAGAGGGCATGATTCTTTAGCAGCTGAACAAGTACTTTATTAATTAACAGTCAGACACACAAGCGCAAACTTTCTCCTGAAAATAATGGCCACCTGTACTGCTAAAACCACTAAAAAACAAAAGTATCTTGAGTCTTACAGTAAACTGCGTTTCCCCAGTATCATTACCTCTGGGATTGAAAAACCGCAATGCATCATTGTCTGTGAAGAATTGTCTGCTGAATCAATGACACCATGCAAACGGCGGCAACATCTTAAAACTAGACATCCTGAGCATAAAAATCATAGAATCATAGAATATGAGGGTTGGAAGGGACCTCAGGAGGTCATCTAGTCCAACCCCCTGCTCAAAGCAGGACCAATCCCCAATTTTTCCCCCATCCCTAAATGGCCCCCTCAAGGATTGAACTCACAACCCTGGGTTTAGCAAGCCAATGCTCAAACCACTGAGCCAGGTGGGGCAGCCCTACTTCCCCTTAAAGGGGCCAAGGGTGACAGTTCCCTCACCCCACAAGAATGATTCAATGTTTTAAAAAATGATTTTTTTTGGTTGTTTGTTTTGCAAAAGGGAAACCTAAGCTATCAAAAATAGAAAAAAACACATTCCCTATTCACAGCCCTCCAAAAACAGGGCATCGCGTTGTGCCACCCTACATGCAACATACAGTATTGGTTATCCTCTCCCTTTCTCCACTCCGTTGTCATGATTTCTCTGTATTTGTTTATCACTCTGCTCAATTTTCACCCTATTTTTTCTTTTCTCTTTGCTCCTTGGTAACAATCTTTCTTACCTGGAATGTATCAAACTACACTTTCAAACTCATGATGCTGGAGTGTGTTAGGTTCATCTTTAGCATCAGTGGTTCTTATTGGGCCCTGCTCCTCTCCTGTGTCTGTAACCCATTGGTGAGTATTACAGGTCCTCCTCTGTTGCCACTTATTTGACAGCCACTATCTTGGTCCACAAAAACAGGGACAGAAATGGTGACTTGCAGAGCTAAAAGCATGAACCCTTAATATTTCTACTGTATTTTCTAAAACTGTTTGCTGTAGAATTCTAAATAGCCAAGGTACAGCTAACATAGCAAACTCTCCTAATATCCTAGCACTGTTATTGTCTAAACGTTGTTAGAAGCCTAATTTGTCTTTTCCCAACAGCTCTGACCTTGTGTCACTTGGCTATAGAGGAAAGTCAAAGTGAACTATGAGGTATCCATAACCACAGTAAAAAAATAAGCACAGTAATGCCCATTTTTGTTAAAGAGAATTATCACTGCTCCCCAACGCTACCACTATGTAACTTTTTCAAGACAATATCAGACATTCTGGGTAAACAGTAGAATGTTCTCTGTGGATGACTGGTAATAAACTAAACGACAGAATTTAAGACAACTAAATGTGCTGAATCTTATGCTCAAGCTTGGTAGTTGAAGAGGACTCCCCATACCTTCGTCCAAATTCTCCTTTAACTAGCTAAACTTTAGAGTATATAGGGTATCTGCTCTGAGCATTCACAAATCAATGAGAAGACTTGTGTTGCAGAATACTGTACCCCATTTGATCTGAGTGGTTAAGCAATATTCAGGGTCTTGTGGGTTGTTTCCGTTAGGAGACGAAATTGATGATGGAGTCAGGTATTTCTTTGATACAATCCTATTGATTTACAAAGAATGTACATAAAGTCCTGTTACTCTGAACACAGTTGGAATTAAACAGCAGGAGACAGTTTCTTTGCTTTCAGTTTCAAGCCTCTTTCAGCCAGCACTCTACCCAAAAGCGTGCTCTCTAGACTTTTTCTCAGGGTCATGCTCCCAATGCTTGTTTTGGCTATACGCAAGTATGATTCTCAGAACAAACTCTTTGCACACCAGATGAATCGAGCGTGGTTGATTTGCTCCAGCCTCATATAACTCTGGCTGCAACCACCCTGAGGTCAGAAAATAGTTACACTGATGGCTTCAGCAGGCAGTCCCATCTAGACTAGTCCCATCTAACCTGAGGAGGGATACTGTTGTGATGCAGAAGAGAGGCCTTAAACTTCATGATGGGTGAAAGAAAGGAGAGTTTTCCAAACGGCATTTTGAAGAAATCTCAGAAAGTGGTATGTCACTCCAGTGATGTGGAATTTGATATGGAATGCTCAACCTAATGTTGCATGTACTATGCACATGATACTGCAGATACAGAGACTACATGTCTCTTCGATTTACAAAACGATGAGGTTTTCATACTGAGCCTTGATTGTCCCAGGGTCATGAACTTCCATATAATAGACACAGGGATTGTTTGGAAACTGAAAACAACACAGATTATCACGACAACGACAACACTAGTGCTGAAAAGATTTCCCTACTTTGAATGTAGACCTGAGTGACTCCAGTAGGTGGGGGCCTCCTGGCTGGGAGCCTCTCTGAGCATGGACAGATGGCAGACAAAATGCAACTCCAAGGTCTGAATGCAAGAGTGACACAAAAATCACCACCTGTCTATCCATATATTGATTAAATCATATTAACCTTTGAATGATCAATACCAGTGTCTATTTTTTGGGCTGTCTGAGCCTGCTTCTTTGCAGGCCACCTCTCAAACACAAACATAAAAATCACCATAATTAGAGGAAACGCTATAAGTTCATTTCCGTGAAGGGGAAAAAAAAAAGAGTTTAAAGACTAGATGTTTAGACAGCCCTGCAAGCCCCCTTGTGACCTTACTCTGATATTTAACAAAACATTAATCTTCTTGCCAGCAATTATAAAGAATACAGTGATGTAGCTGGGGCTCAGTGAGTGAGTAATAGTAATTCCATTGTTCTCTTTTATTTATGCCTTGGCTGTACCAGGCAGATGAGGTAAGTTGGGGCTTTTTATATGTTATTATTCTGAACTGGCAATCCATAAAGGCTGATTACACAAATATCTGTCTGTTTCTGAAGCACTGTTTCACACCTCCTTCCAGCTCACGCTCAAAGCGTTTCAACATTATATTATGAAATCATGAAATACCCCCTCTCTTCGTTTGCATATGAATTATAGTCTTTTTTTTTAAATACTGGTGTACAACAGTGACAGTGCCTTCTGAACGGAGGAACAAAACAAGGTGTTACATATTACTTCTTGAAGGCAGGGACTTGCTGAATAATTTGGTTTGCTGGAGCACAGTACAACCTCTCTTTTGAATTCAAAATCTCTGAGAGCAAAGAGTCTCTCTCTGGAAACCACAGGCCAGTGATTTTGTTTCAGTTTGAAAAAATAACAGGACCCACTGTTAAAGCATCAAGTTGAGAAAAATATGTTTCATGTAGCCATATTTATAACTAACATAAATGATCTTCCCTCTGCTTCTCCAGACTACAGCACCTGTGTATGCTAAGAACAGAGAGTCCTCATGTAAAACAAAGAGTAATTTAAATAGTGTCACTCTCTATTTATTGACATAGTTCCTTGCTTCCCAGAAGGTTCCACATTGTTTACAGATATGTGCCATAAAGAGCCACTGAAAAAACAGCCACAGGGGCAGAGTGTGGCAGGACCCAACAAACTGTGAGCAGAAATTCTGGTCCAGGCATGAGGATAAACACTCACCTCTTATGCTACTGAATCAATCTCTCTCTCTCTCACACACACACACACACAGTTTATAAGGACTCATTTCACCAACATGATAAACTGCATGGTACTCATTTTGTCTACCTCAGAAAAATGAAGAGCTAAGATGCTGAGATGTGAACCTCTGGTTCCAGGAAGCATATATTTCAAAGTTTCAAACGTGAGATTTGAGCTTACTTCTGTGGAAGTTAAAGGCAAAATTCCCACTGAATTCAATATGAACTCCAGCAGATAGTAAGCTACATTTGCTTGTAGGACATTTCTTATTATCATACAGCTAATCAATCAGAGACCAGTATTTACTTTTTTACCTGATCCTGAGCATATTTCCATGTTTTCCTTTTAAGTGGCTTCATTAATAACCCATTGAGGTACTACATTATGTTTAAGGTTTTTTTTTTAAATTGCTTTACAAGACAGACAGACAGACACATGCACACACAGTAAACAATTTCAAAGCTACAATAAAGAAAGTTGTGTTTGGCTTTAAAATCTGTGAATCTTGACTATACATGCTGCTATCATTTAAACCGCTGGTACCACGATAAGTAAGAGCAGAATCTGGCCAATAAATATTGACCTGCTTTATTTATAAGGCTCTTCTATCCCCTAATTCACTATTTGGATTGGTAGAGACAGATTTGGACCATCTCTTTGAATCTGATAATGTGCCAGAATCTAGATTTAGAGTGGGAGAGTAAAATGAGATTGTCTCCGTGCTTCATTACATAACTAAAGAGTGATGGACCCAAGACAAGCTCTGACCTGGGGACTTTTGTATGGGCATGAAGAGCAGGGGTACACAGACAAGCCAGCAGTCTGATTTATAATATTTTCTCTTTTAAAGATGATATTTTTATATTAATGGAGGCTTTCACAGCGTAAGTCGTAAGTAGGTGGCAAAATAAATGACTACAATAATTATTCTCTTTGTAAATAAACTACAACTTTTGTTTCTGGCATAGAGTAAAGATCAGATTCTCCCCTTGAATAGTGCCTTTCTCCTGGGATAGCCCTGTTGACTACAATGGGATTAGTAGAATAAGATACTATTCAACAGAGTCAGGATGTCAGAATCTGGCTCTGAGTTAGTATGGCTACCGTCTGACAATGCCGCCACTACACAGAATTGTGGCTGTGAAATCTCAAAATCCTTCACCCAGCAAGCTAGAATTTTCCTGGTCACCTATGTCTGTGTGAAACTAGACATGTTTCTCAACTCTCCCTAAAATTTGAGACCAGTCTCAAAGTCTTCATGAAATCATATAGCTTATTGCATAGCCCACCAAATCAGGAAGAGAAGGTGGATGAGGCATTTCTAGAAAAAATAGCAGAAATAGCCAAAACACAAGACCTGGTCGTAATGGGGGACTTTAACTACGTGGATATCTGTTGGAAAAGTATTATGGAAAAACACAAAATTTCCAGTGAGTTCTTGGAACGTATTGGAGACAGTTTTCTGTTTCAGAAAGTGGAGGAAGAAATCAGGTCAACAGCCATTTTAGAATTGATTCTGACAAACTGGGAGGAATTGGTTGTGAATCTGAAGGTGAAAGGCAATTTGGGTGAAATGACCATGAAATGATAGAGAATCAGAAAGGAATCCTACAAAAAGTGAAAACATGGACGAATTGCTAAGGAGGAGTACAAAAGAATAGCACAAGCATGTCCAGACAAAATCAGAGAAGCTAAGATACAAAATGAATTACACTTAGCAAGGGACATAAAAGGCAATAAAGAGAGGTTATTTACATACATGAGAAGCAAGAGAAAGATAAATGAAAGTGTAGGTCCTCTACTTAGCAAGGAAGTAATGGGCTTAATCTACAGCAAAGGAGATTTAGGTTAGATATTAGAAAAAACTTTCTAACTATAAGTGCAGTTAAGTTATTGAATAAGCTTCCAAGGGAGGTTGTGGAATCTCTCCTACTGGAGGTTTTTAAGGACAGGTTGGACAAACACCTGTCATGGGATGGTCTAAATTTACTTGATCCTTCCTCCCACAAGAGGATGGACTTGACTTCTTGAGGTTCCTTCCTGCCCTATATTTCTATGTTCTTTGGTAATATAAGCATTTCATCTGCTTTTCCTAAAAATACAGCTTGTTTATATTTCTCATTAACATAATCATTGAATTTTCTATTCCAGAGTGTTTTAAAGCATGATCACAGTACAGCATGACCTCACATGAAGTATCAACAAATAAAATCTTCCAGGTTGATACATTATTACAGAAATCTCCTGAAATCAGATCCAAAGAATCTAATGTTATTCCTTACATTCTTTGCATAGGGTTTAAAAAGTAGCACAACAGAAGGGGAGAGATACATTTTGAAAAATGTCAAACTTGAGCTTTAGAAAAGATTCCGTCTCTAGGGCTTGATGATATTCACAAATGCACAAGCCGCAGCATCTCTGTGCATCTTGTAAAATCAGCAGCTCCACAAGCATGAGAGACAAACTTACAAAGGCAAGAATTCAGAGTTGAGGCTTAAGCCCTGTTCATAATTTGTTGCATTGTTGCAGCACATATGAGATATGTAAGACCCCCAACTGTTCGGAAACCCCTGACATGTCTCGGCACAATGGGGGTGAGTAAAGGACTGAATTGTAGCCATAGTCCTTCAGTTCTCTGGCTTGTTAAGTTTTAAATAAGACACTTAGTGTTATCTGAAAGAGTTTTTGTGCTAATGGAAAAGGAAGAAAAAAGGAAATAAAATAGCATTTTAGAAAATTAAATGTAATCCTATCTTCAAGGTGTGTGAGACTTCCCATTTTATGCCACTACATTTGCTGTGGGCCATCATGCAAATAAACAAACACATAATTGAATAATTCTAGCAACTCATTTTATCTTGTACAGTTCTCCTGAAATAATTTACACAGTAACATAAAACATAACAGAAGGGGCAATTACGGCCTACCGAGAAAGAGGTTTTTAAATTTGAGTAAATATACATTTTATGGAATAGATGGTTGTTTTGGTCACCCTGGAATATCAAACACAAATTAAACTACATTTATAGATGTTTATCTTGTAAAACACTTGTCCAACTTTTCAATTATTACATTAATAACGGGTATTAAATGGTCTGATGTGATACAAGACTGTATATGGCAGATACTGCTTGAGATGCGATTGAATAAAGTACATGACCACAAAAGCTCCTCTTTGAACAACTGCAATCTATCACACCAACATGCAGATCTGTCATATAAAGTCTGGGACATCTGCTCATGTAACACAGCTATCAAATTGGATTTATTTGTCAATCACAGGGTCTGAGGAAAGGGCTGGGAATCAGCTCTCTTTTGTCACTGTCTTGTTGTATTGCCTTGACATGTCACATAGCCTCTTTGTGCCTCAGTTTACCTGTCTATAAAATAGGTAAAATAATGCTTGTCTGCTTAACTCACAGAAGTGGTGTCATGATTAAATAGGAGAATTTGAAAAACACTTTGGGATACCTGGAATGAAAAGTATTACATTAATGTAAAATATTATTAGTGTTATTAGTTACAGTATTACGATAATAATTTAAAATGCTGTGTTATGCCACGGGACCATGCAATCTAGTATTCTATGACTAGCTTTGGGCAGTAACTGATGCTTCAGAGGAGAGTGAAAGCTGAAAAAACACATCTAGATAGTTATGTAGATTGGGAGACCAGTGAGAGCTGAGAGTATTCATTGGTTTGAAAAATCTGACCCTATGTATCTATAGCCTCTCAAAAATTGGCACACTCAAAATTACAGGCCATTTTTGAAACTTCACATCCTAATGTATTGTGGAGGTAGGAGCTCCTGACTTGAGGAAATCCTATAGCATGTAGAAAGTAGATTTCTTGGGTTTTTAGACAAGGAAGTCATGCCTCATTCTTTTGGACACTTCTGATGCTTCAGTATGGATGGGGAATTGGGAGGGAGTAGGTAACCTGGTGTAGAGTCAAGCATAAGGAAGGTGAGTCACCAAATCCTGGCTGGGGAAAGATCAAGAAAACTAAGATATACAAATAACGGATTTTTTCAGTTTGATGGTTGAATGGATTTTTTTTTTTGAAATTTTGTTAATTTTTTGGGCAAAATTAGTATTTTAAATAATTTGAAAATGAAATGAAAGTAAAATTCAAAAAGAAACATCCTTTTGTATAGAAAACCAAAATATTTAATTTAGAAAATGTCAAAATTAAACATTTCAACTTTTTTGTAGGTGGGTTGTGTGTGTATGTGGGGAGGACTGAAGTAATTTGGCAAATTTGACACAAATTCACAAAATGTTTCAGGCAACCCGAATGTGTATTTTTGGCAAAAAAAGAGGTTTTGTCAGAAAGAGAGCTCTAAAGGAAACAAGTCCAAATGTTATCGGTCCCGTCCAGAGGGCCAGTATATCTTAACTTCCGTGTATAAATTTTCTGAAGAGCTTTGTCTTTGTGTTTTCTCTGGTTTGGCTCTATTTCCAGCTGGATATTTGCTACCTTTCGCTAAAATGGATAAGGCAGAAATGTTATTTTTTGGGTGTGATTTGATTTTCTACACTTGAGAATCTGTACTATGAGGAACCCAGCTTGAATCACACTTGTGGCTCCTATATGTAATTTGAGTGTAATCTTTGACTTCAGTTTCTTGTTTCATTCACATATTGATTCTGCTGTTTCAACTTGTCGATTTCACTTAATGAACATTTCCAAAATCTGTGCTTACTGCTGCAAGTATAAGTCTTGGTCCTTTATCAGATTGATCATTATAATGGGCTACTTGCTGGTCTTCCTACATATACTGTCTCTAAATTGCAGTTTTTGCAGAATCAGGAAGCTCATCTGATTTTCTTTATTCCCTAACCCCCATACCACCACTTTTCTCAATTTCTTCTCATCACTCAGGTGTTTACATTTGTCATACTTTTATCTATTCAATTTATAGTTTTCACCTTGACATTTAGTGTATAAAGCCATTTTGCAACATCACCCTTAAGATCCGGAGTAAAATTTTCAGAAGTATCTACATGATTTAGCTGTCTCAGCCTCATTTTCAGAAGTGACTTAGGCACTTAGGAGTCCAAATCTCAGTGAAACACAATGCAACTAAAATTCCCAAGTCACTTTGAATAATGGAACTTAGGCTCCCAAGTTCCCATGGCTTTCAATGAGACTTAAGGTACAATTTTTAAAATGCCCACATCAATTTTGAAAATGGGACATAGGCACTTTTGAAAATATACCCTTGATCAATTCCCAATTTGAGCTCACTTTCTGATTTGCAGTTGGTACTCTCATATTTACAATTCTTTAAATCTGAATACTCAGCCATTGCTTGCATTGTTCTACAATGGAGGACTTCTCTTATGAACAGGAGACGTTCAGTATGGTTGATTCATTAAGGGAATTAAATTAAAGGTTACAATTCCTAGTTAATGGTTCTGCTTCTTAACTTATTTTTTGTGAGCCATATGCAACATATGACCACCCCTTAATAAAGTAAACCATGAAGACAATGTCAGTGGAAAACAGATTATATCCTATCAGTCAAGCAACACTTTAACAGGAAAAAAGAAATCACATTGAGTGCTTAGATCTTATATGCTTTCTTCCCATTCCATTTTGAGCTGTGCTGAATACAGGGTTGAATTAGCAGAAACAGACCATCTCCTGAACAATTTCCATGTGGGTCTCTTGGATATTACCCTTATCCTTAACTTCAAAACCTATGGACAGATGGCCTTTTCCATTGACTTAAATAGGTTTTGGACCAGGTCCTTTGTACCCTTTTTTCTTTATTTTTCTAGCTCCTCTCCATGTTCTGCTCTGCAATTTCTCTCCTTTTTAAAGCTCCCTTTTTCATAGATAACCATTATTTTCTTATATATAATTCCTCCTAAGTGCTGTAATATCCCAAATGTTTTTAATTCCATAAACTGTTTCCTGTGATCTTTTCCAGACAACTTCTCTGCATGGTTTCTAGTTTTCTCTGAGGCTATCCTTTTTTCATCCACCTCTTCCTCTCCTCACTTCGCCCCCACCATACAATAGCACTGGCTTCCTTTATCCATAGCTCATTTGTCTGTTTAGCATCTATTTGTCATTCATTGCCCTTGATGTTCTAGCACTCCTCATCTCTTTTCATATTCTCAGCTATGGCCTACTGTGGATACTTACAGACTACTATGGAAACACCAACCGCTTAGTTTTCAGTTCTTTTTCTTCTAATTGGACATTTGCCTAGTTATCTTCAAAAATCTCCCTCTTCTCCAGGAAGCTTTAATATTATCACCACTCCGGTGTGTACGGCTCCATCATAATAAAGTCATGGAAGCTGGCAGAAGAACCCCTATTTTAAGTTTACTGTTTCCTGAGGCTAATCTTTAATTGCAAAAATGTAATAAGACTTTTTTTTTCCAGTGGAGCTACTCTATTTTCAGGAACATCCATTTGCCTGATTTACACATGCAAAAGCCCATTCTGAAACTCAGAGTTTGGCATGTATCAAAAGACATGCCTTCTGTCACTGGTGGCGCAGATAAGGAGGCCCACTGATAATGTCCCAGTTAGACTAAAATACTGAACTACACATGCTAACTTAAAGTCAGTGAATATTGAAAAAAAACTAGCAACATCCATGGAAAAAATACAGCAGTCTAACAAGGTTAACTTTTGGCAGAAAAATTCAACTGAATTGAAGAGGCCAAACTCTGTTCTCAGTGTTACTCACACTACCCTATAAGAACTCCTGTCAGTTTAACTAAGTGCAGAATTTGGCACAATATATTGACATAGTGATGCTACATTGAGCTTCATCTTGTCATCCTACAATTAACATTTAATATTTGTAACGTGACGCAACCTAGAGCCAATATGTATTGAAGCCCCGTTACGCTAGACACTGTACATTATATAATAAAAAGACAGTCCTGCCCCCAAAGAGTTTATAATCTAGGTATAAGAGAGACAACACCTGGTAGATACAACAAACAGATAGGGAGAGCACAAGGTAAAAGTAATTTACATCAGCTGAGGAGCTGGCCAGTAAAATCAAACCTATGTGTAGACATTAAAATAAACAATACTGATCAGCAATACAGTTACACAAGAAGCATATCATACAATGAAAATAAAGTGAATCTCCCAGTTATAAGCAGCAGTGGTCACAGCACCCCAGCTGCTTTGCCAGTTTTAAATTAGCTTAATAATTATTACAGTGTTGGAGTGGGAATTCATAGTGGTGCAGTAGTTCAATGTGATCTCTATTCTACAATATTATTCAGCTCTGAAGTGTTCATTGGGAATGTATTCATGCTGTTAATGAAATGTATATTTGTATATACAATCTCAGACACCCACATGGTTTTCTAAATAGGATGCACTACTTTTTTTAAAAAAAGTACTGAATAAAAAGCCTAAAGCTGCAATCGGATTAAGTCACAGGATATCAGCATTGAATGTGAGGTCAATTTAACAGGAAGAAATTCATGTCTCTAATGACAAGTTTGATACAAGGAAATGAAAAAAGATCAAAGCTGATAAAAAATAAATGTATGTAATGAAACAGCGGTTTGAGAAGTCTGGGAAACTCACTTTATTTTCATTGTATGATATGTTTCTTGTGTAGCGGTACTGCTATTCAGTATTGTTTGTTTGGATGTGTATACATGGATTTAATTACATTAATTCAATTATTGCCCAGATCCTCAGCTGGTGTAAATCAGCATTCCTTCACTGACTCCAGTGGAATGACATGCTTTCACCGAGGCTGAAGATCTGACCCTCTAGATCTTGCAAATAGAGGGCAGTGGGTTTAACAGAGGTTAAAACTTCAATAGTTTGCTAACAATGCACAGATCTATAACAGTTGTGCAAATGGCTAAAAGTTCTTGCTACAAAGATTTTTAATTAGCATTATAAAATTAATTGCAATTTAATAAAAAATGAAAAAAAAACAAACCCAGAAGTGGAAAAATGGTAAAAGAATAAAACAGGCAAGAAACGCTCCTGGATTTGGATGCAATTCTAACAGTAATTGAACCAACATCTGAAATGAGTTATATAATTTTAAACATATACCGAAAATTATTTTCTTCCAAGCTTACAGCAAGTATAGAATCACTAGTTGTTGCACAGTTTTTTGCAATTTTCCCCTTAATCTTTAGCTTTAAATACACAAGAATGTTAATTAAAAATGTTACCTTCGGCAGATATCTCACCAGATATTCTATGTTAGCCAGGGCTAGGCTTAGTCATCAGTTGGATGGGAAACCTCGGAGGAAAATCCTTGCGCTATAAGAAGACGTAGCGATTCAGGAGATGACACAAAATTTTAAACTAATGGCCCAGTATTCTATTTGGGGGCAATGTAATGTCTGTTGAATGAGACAATCAAACCAAGGTCTTGATCTCTTGTGGTCCACTGACCCTCCTATGGAACTCTTCCTAGAAGTGTTGTTAACCCTGGTATCCTGGCTAGATTTCATTTGAAACCATTGTAGTCTGCCTTCCTTCAATGCTCCTTGTTTCTGTGGGGTAAGTCTAACAGCTGTGCGCTGTTAAATACCAGTGGTGTTTTTCCACAGTAATGGCTGCAATCTGCAATTTCCTCAAAGTTGCTGAAAAGCTTTGAAATTCTTCTGTATGGAAGGCCTTGATTTCTAAACGGATTTCAGCTCAGTCTGCATTTTTGCACTTGCAATTAATTGAGCTTGCAGTTAAATTGTTAAGCCTGGGATTTTCAAGGAACCTAAGAAAATCAAGTGCCCAACTTCAATTGACTTCCAATGGGATTTAGGCACCTAGCTCCCTTAGCCCATTGGACATCCCAGCCTAGATGTTTCAGTGGTACCATTTGTACATGCAGTTAACTGGATCCAAAACTGCAGATGCAAAAATTGGGGCCAATTTAATGTAATGTGATTACACTGGAGAATGAATGCCTCCATTCGTCCACACAGCAGGTATAGGAAAAGCCACGGAGCCTGCTTTGAAACCTGGTGGTGCCTCTAGGTACCCTTGCAGGGCAGATTTGTGATCAGTTTTTGTAATTTTGGAAACCGATGGGATGTTAAGTCTCATTGTTGGCATCACTTTCAATATATTTCATTATGTTACTGGTGAAGTTAACTGTGACTCTTCTGCCTTAACTGTTTAAATGCTGATTTGATATATCACAACATGCAAAATGCAGAGTACATTGTAATTTATCATTGATACCAGTTTTAGAATAAATCACAATAAATGTGTTTTTTGAAGCCTCGAGTGAGTAGGGATTCACATATGCATAAAAATACACGTAATAATAAAGAAAATTATTTCTCACCTCAAAGTTAGACATGGATAGAATTCCTCTTCTAAGTATTGTACACCCTCTTGTCTGAAGTACAATGTGATTGGTACCTGACTGCTTATACTGTTCTTTGCATATAGTGTAATACTCGATACATCTTAGCTCACTGATGAGGGGAGCTTATCACTTAACTGAGAAAACAGTAGCCATCTAACTTTAAAACCAAACTGGTCAATGTTTTTCACCACAAACATTTTTATATGGCCTTTTGAGTCACGTCGTATGAGATTTTCTCATCCAAGCGAAAAAAAAGTTTCATTTTGATTTGAAAGGAAACTAGCTCCATCCCCACCAGCCCAAAACAATTTTTTATCCCTTCTTTAATTTCCCCTTCCCCTCTTTTCTGTGCAATGATTGGGAGAATTGGCTCCTTGCATGGGGGTGGGAGATTCATGGGAAGGGCACTGACACCTTCAGCTGGGCAGGAACCGGAATTTCCAGTTTAGGGGAAATGCAGTGATTTCTAAATTTGTTTTCATTCTGAATCAGAATGAAATGTTGAATTTTGAAATTTCTCACAAAAATGAAATGTTTGAAATAAAAAAAAACATTTGAGGTCAATCAAAATGTTTCATTTCCACAAAAACATTTTGTTTAGATTTAAAACTTCATATTTTAATAAATTTTGAAAGGAAAAGTGGTTTCAAAACAAAACAAAAAAAATCAAAAAAGTTCTACTCAGTTGTTCTGTTCTATTCTACGAAGTTTCATCACAATCAACAAGTTCCCATGGAAAAATATTCTGTTGGACCCTTTTGTCCTGGCCAACAGGCAGGGCTAGTGCAGCAGAGAGTGCATGCTTCGGCCCCTTCAAAGGCTGGCACAGCTCCGGTTCTAGTATGCTGTGTCCCATATGACCACAGAGCCATTCTGAGACAGCCCAAATGTCTCTGGATAAATTCATTTCTGTATGGCCCTCTTTCACCCCCATCAATGTTGGCTTTGGCTTAAAAGTCACTATATAGCCTTTCATGTGTGGAACTACAGGTGAAACAGGCAGTGACACCTATAGTTTAGGTTACCTGACACTTTCCATCATAAGACCCTGTTTTCAGTTGTTTGTAACTTTGCCAAGTGTAAACTATTTGAGCTGAAATTTTCCATGCCAGGTGTCTGCCTCAGGCTGAATTTTTGGAGGGAAGTTTCAGTTAAAATGGTAAAACTATTTGCAAGAATGAGATTAGGGAAAAATACATTTTGTCAAACTAAAAAAAAAATTCTTACAACGGTTTCACTGAGAAGCTCTAGACCTTCCATGCTTTGGGGCAGGGACTTGAAATTATAAGTATTCATGTAATTAAAGTATATCAAAATACATATGCACTGGCAATCTTGATCATGGCATTTCCTAACTTTTGAGTGCTTGACTCTTCACCCTTAGTGTTCTTTTAATGGCATTTTTTGGCTGGAATACTATAAAAGTTACTGGTGGTTAAATGATTTTAAGCACATGACAGTTTGTAAGGGGAATCATGTATCTGCTCAAGTTGCTCATACTCATCATTTCTGTACCATTAAGAGGGATTTCAATTGCAGCTAGTTAATTGTAAAGCTTTGCTTGGAGATTGAGTCCTGTATCATTCTATAATTAAACATTTAAAGAAATCTATGAAGTACAATAAGGGAATTCTAAAACTACATTCATTGTGGTTAGAAAGCCTATTATATGCTCAGAAATGTCAAAAGGTTTCCTTTGGGTAGTCATTACTTCCCTTATTTTCATAAATGAGGGAATATTAGGGTTTCACTCCAATTTTTTTGTGCGTACAGTATATTCATATGCATTATGCTAGGCTACAAATTCCCATACAGACTGTAATCTGTACATAATATACCATCCAGAAACATAATAGAATGTACAACAGAGATGTTAGGAATAGAACATTTCCTATATATGATCATAAGATATCTACACTTAACTTAATATTACAAAAACATTTGGATGTGTTAGTTCATATATTTACATTTAAATAAAATCTGGGAACGATTCAAGACAAAAATTTTTGCATACATATAAAAGCAAGATTACATTATCTTGGGAGGGACAGTTTTTAGCATTTGTTCGGTTGACTACTCATGAACAAACTGCAATGTTCATCTAGTGATCTTTAATTGTATATTAAGATCAGAAAACAACGGTCACTATCTAGGTTACTACTTCAAATACTACACCCTATCATATCTGTATTGATTAGAACATAATGTGTAGCTAATGAGAATCAATCTGATGTCTACACTGTTGGTACATACCTATTGTGAAAAGTCATACATTACACAGACAGCTCCCCTGCATTTGGTTTACAATGTAGAATTCCCTATACAATTTTCCCTCCCTGCCATTCTGTGTGAGAATTTGATTATAGGTATTGATTTACAGTGTTCAAGGTAAATATAAAAAAACATATTCTGTGTAATGATGCCACAGTGGAATACATATCTTAACATATATCAGTAATATTGCTAACATATTCATCTGTTTGTTTAGTACTTGCATTGCACTTGGTGTTGTGCAATGGCCTAAAATAAAGAAACACCCTGTCTCAACAGCTTAGGACAAAAATGATCAAACATCTGATTCTGCAGATAGGTACACAAACAAATAGCTTTACTTACCCAGTAACCCCATTAACTATTGTGTGTCTGGGAAGTATCTAGGACTTCAATGGATCTACTAGTGCTAGTAAAGTTACACACATTCAGAGGTGTTTCCAGGACTGGGCTCTTGTTTAAGCAACTATGACAATATTTAGACACAGGGGAAGACACCCTGGCCTAAAAGTCATTGACAAAACTCCCACTGGTTTCAATAAGGTCAGTATCTAATCCCTAAAAATATGCAGCCTCCTTTTTAAAGGCACTAGGTGGCCACAGCTCCTATTTACTTCATTAGGAGATGCAGATACTCAGCATCTCTGAAAACAAGGCCATGCTTTTTCAGATCCATGTGTATGGATTTAAGGCGGCGCACTGCAGGCCCCTAAGTATGAAAGTTTTCCCTTAAAGCAGTGTTTCCCAAACTTGGGAACCCGCTCGTTCAGGGAAAGCCTCTGGCGGACCCGGCCAGGTTGTTTACCTGTCGCATCTGCAGGTTCAGCCGATCGCGGCTCCCACCTGCCGCGGTTCGCTGTGCCTGGCCAATGGGGGCTGTGGGAAGCGGCAGCCAGTACATCCCTCGGCCCGCGCCATTTCCTGCAGGTCCCATTGGCTGGGCACAGCGAACTGCAGCCAGTGGGAACCACGATCGGCTGAACCTGCGGATGCGACAGGTAAACAAACCGGCCGGGCCCGCCAGGGGCTTTCCCTGAACAAGTGGGGTCCCAAGTTTGGGAAACACTGCCTTAATGCATCGGTGAGCATTGTACTATACTAAGATATTAAAATTATAATCCTGCCCCAAAAAGTCTATAGCCCAGTGGTTCAGCGGCACAATACGTAAGTTAAAACCATACAGGCTCAGAGGTAATTTATAGCCATCTTTTAAAAACTACATATGCTCACTTTCTTTTTTTCCAGGCGTAAGTGCGTAGCTTGGTCTTTTGGGCACAGATGCATTTTACACATTTCCTGCTCTCTTTGAAAGTTGTGCGCTCCCCTTGTGTAAGTGGCAAGCCATTTCCGGGATAGAAGCCCAGTTTGTCTATTGAAGAAAAACAATTACATGTAATATAAACGGCAGCCTTTTCACACATATATGGGTCATAAATGAATGCAGAATATTGCCATTAGTTAGGAACGCCAAGAAGCAGACAAAAAAATCTCATTCTAGAAGGCCAGACTCTAACAGGAATATATTTGAGAGAGATCCACGTTGAACTTCAAACTGTCTGTGCTGTGTGTAATATTTCAAATATGAATGGCCAAGATGGCATTACTTTTTTTTTTTCTGAACCAAAGTTTGAATGTTTCTGGCAATGGTTCTGGGAAGATCCTGGCTTTATTAGCTAAAAGCCTCATTCAGAAAATAACCTTATCCTAGCTTTAATGGATAAACAGTGATAGAATCCCTTAAGTGATATATATTAAACCTTCTTATTTTAACATAAGTTATATTTTATTCAGTGCATCAAAGACAGTTTTCTTTTTGACTGGTTTCTCTATGGTTTATGTGTTTCTTCTCTTCTCTTCAGGCTACCTTCAAGAAAAATGAACATTTTTCTCTACAGGAAGTTAATGTTCTTATAAAACATGTGAAATCTTGTGATGTTGAAAAGTTAACCTTATGGTTTTAAAGCTGATCTCTTTGGAAAATATGGCTCTTATTTCTAGTTATATTTAATATTCTTTTAGCTCAAAATATTTGGCATGATTTCTCAGAAATGCCATTTTGCTGGGAACAAAAGAAAAAGAAAGAAAAGAAAAACGGTTTAGAGGATCAAGTCTGCTCGGCTCTTTCCGTTATTTACAAACTGGTCACAATACTGGCAACATTTTAACCCCTACAGCATGATTACTCAGTTTCCCATAGTCAAACTGGCTCTTTGTTTCAGGAGTTGGCCTGTAATTAGAAGGTAACTGACATTATGTCACATTTCTGTACAAATCAATGGGAAATAATATTGGCTGTGAAAAAAGCATCCCCCCAGGGTTTATCATGAATTTAGCCTTGACTGTTCTCATCCAAGGCTTTGTCAAGGTCAAGTTCTTTTACTCAGTAATTCTTTTAAAGAATCTGTGCTTAGTATGGGGGTTCTAACTGAAGTCCTTGGCAGTACACTCCGCAGTACATGTATTTCATTAATACTTTGCTTATTAAGGATTTGATTCAGCTCCTATAGAAGCTTGTCCATTGATTTCTATGTGAACTGGATCAAGCCCCAAAAGACAAACAAGCTAACAAAGAAAAAAAGGGGGAAGCACATCCGTTTAATACACTAAATGTGTCCCATTGATTAACAGCTAATCTAAGGGGACGGATGCTGAAACCTATTTTGGGGAGCTACTTTATTCTCCTTGTCTCTGTCAATAAGGGCTTGATCCAGCAAAGGTACTGAGCATTCTTGCCTAGATCCTCAGGCTCCTGACATTGAAATCAATGGGAGATAGCCACTTAAATACCTCTGAGGAGCTGGGCCTCTGGTCGCAATACAATAAAGCACATAAAAAGTCTTTAGAAAGAAAGAATGAGGGGGGACCCAATAACAGTCTTCAAAGAGATTAAGGGTTGTTATAAAGAGGACAGGGATGAATTGTTCTCCATGCCCACTGAAGGTAGGACAAGAAGTCATGTAGCTCAATCTGCAGCAAGGGAGATTTAGGTTAGATATTAGGAAAAAACTTCTAACTATAAGGACATTTAAACACTGGAATAGGCTTCTAAGGGATGCTGGGAATTCACATCACTGGAGGCTTTAAGAACAGGTTGGACAAACACCTGTCAGGGATGGTCTAGGTTTGTCCTGCCTCAGTGCAGGAGGCTGGATTAGATGACCTCTCAAGGTCCCTTATAGCCCTACATTTCTATTAATCTGATTCAACATAAACACATGCTTAACTATCACCACACAAACAGCTCCATTGACTTCAATGGGACAGCTCACATGCTTATGTACTATTGGATCAGATCCAGAGCACTCAGTCCCGTGCAGAATCGAACCCACAGGGCAGCCCTGACTTGTGTCACGTTTGTGTAGAATGTTGAGATTATAAGAAGATAAGGCTAGCGCTGGTCTGTTACAAACTAGGACACAAGTGATTTTTTGGCATCTCTTCAAAATGTGCTTGGATTGATGTTACCAGAACGAGTCCAATCATTAAAGCTACCAAGGAAAGTAAGATTTAGCTAAAATGTCCAACTATTTATGAAGGGCTAGATTCTGACACCCTGATTCATGTTGAATACCACTTTATTCCATGAGCAGTCCCATTGACTGCGGTGGGGCTGCCCTAGAAGTGAGGTCCTGTGAATAAGTCTTTGAATCTGGCCCTAAATCGACTGTTTCAGACCTGAGGGGGAGAGTCTATGCAGCTCCTCCATGTTGCACATCTTAGAACCCAAAGTCCAGGGGAAGTCAGGGTGAAGGTGGGTTTGCCACCTGTGTATCCTTGCCATCGATGGTTGCTCCAGGGGCTGCTCAGAGGACCCTGGCAAACCCTAAGTTTTGGCAATTTCCCAGGAGCTACCCCACTGGTTGTTGCATTGCCTGGAATCCCCACATTGATGGATGCTTTGGCTTTGCCCCTGACAAACCTCCCCTGTTGCCGGCCTTCTATCCAGCATGCTCCAGGGCTTGCAAAGGAGTTCTCAAAAGGGAGCTCTATGGCTGTCTTTTGTAGTGCCTGAGCCAGAGGAATCCTCCAACAGCCAGAACTAGAGCTTTTAGTGCCACTTGATGCTACTTTCACAGTAAAAAAGAGCTGGGGCAGGGGTAACGATCTCGCCCCCAAACTCTGCAAAGGCCTTATAAGTCAGTCTCAACGGGAGACTGTCCAAGAAAGATACATTAATCCCTTTGAGTATGGTTGAATACTCAAACTAAAATACTAAAACTGGTACAGAGTACTAAATAAAAATGAGCAGAACAGACTATTACATACCCGTGGTACTCAAATAGTGTATACCCTAAGGGTATAATATTGGGCTCAACATTAGAGAAAACTGGTTGATCATACAATGCCTGTTATTTCTTAATTATATCTATTTTGTGATACGTGTACCCTGCCAGCATTATTTAAAGGAAGTCTGATATTCAGAAATAGGCATTGATTGGAAAAAAAGGGAAAAAAACCCAAAGTTATACACTAAAAGTAAAGTACTGAGTAAAGGAATGGATCACATCATTAATGTAGGATATAGTTTCATGTCAGGGAAAAATACATACAGTAGATTGCATGGTGGCAAAAAAACAATTTGATTCCACACAGAAACCTTTCCTGTCTTAATTTTAATAAATAATATGTCAAACCCTGAGATTCTCTCTTAGGCCTGATTCCATAAGGGCAGATCCCTGTACTCACATGGAGCTCATTGCAGGATCAGGACCTTAGTTATTTCTCAATCCTTACTCAAGCAAGTTTTTTTTTTATTTTGATGGGAGTTTGCCTGAATAAAGAGTGAGTTACTACTGAAGAATCTCAGGATTTGACCTAGAAGATTTTTTCCTTTTGTATTGAGCTGTTATTTCATTTCTCTTGCTCTTTATATTTGCTGCTTAACTTCTCTTTTCATGTCATGTTCATAGTTCTGTATAATTTAGTTTTACTAATATTTTACCTGCTGTTATAACTCTTAAGTATTTCATGTATCTTTACTGATCTATGCCTATACTTGATAAATATGTATAGTTTCTTTAAAAAATCAGAAAAGAGTTAAAATAAAGTCATGCATTACGCTAACATTGGCTGGCTATTTTTTAAATCAGGCCGTTCAAACTGCATGTCCAATATCATGGACTATTTTGCAAGCTACATCATTTTCAATACCTTTGTCATAATAAACATTTAAAATGTTCTATTCCATCTTTTATTTCAATAAATTGTATTAAAGGAATGTGAGGCATTTACTCATTCACTTGGCTCAGAATAAACCACAACGTTTTATAGGGTTACAAACATACTCTTTACATCCAGCTTGTTCAAAACACTGTTTCTTGTAAGCTTATTAGAACTTTATTAGAAGCTTAGCAGATTCCTGCCTCAGTTGTCCTCATCCTCCCTCTCCCATTCCCTTTGATTATCTGTTACACCCACCTGTTGTGTCTTGTCTTAAATTAGATTTTTAAGTATTTTGGGGCAGGGACTGCCTCTGACCATGGGCTAGAGTTTGCCTTTAGGGCGGCCCAGCCCTGAACAAGGGACAGTTTGTAATCTGTACTAACCCAGGAGTAAACCTGGAAGGTGTTGTGACTCAGAAATACACCTCTGCATCACAATTCCTTCCCTGCTTTCTCCTTGCTCTGGGGTTAGCAATTTGCTCCTGGCCTATTCCAGCAGCAAATTATGCAGTACCCCAGCTGGCTGAGCTGCACTGGTTAGAATGTGGTAGGGGTGCAGCAAAGGCTCTGCCCACTCACCACTCACCTACTCCAAGGAGGTAAGAAATGGACTCGTTGCCCTGCTTACCCCTATGTGCCAAGGACCAGGTGTAAGCAGTGTGGACAGTTCTTACTCCCTCACACTCTCTGGTGTGGATGTGTAGTCCACTCACAGTCTAGCCACCTATTACTCAAGATTTGTATTTTATGTCCTGAAGCATGAGGTCTGTTATTCCCTTGAAACATTTGTGACTTAATTTCCCAGCTTACTGCAGCTATTGATTCAAACTTGTATCTATTCACTCCACTTTTTTAATCTTATTAAACTATCACCATGTTTTCTTGCGGCAGTGAATTCCACAGGTTTGCTAAAAGTTTTAATTTTGCAAATGGTCAGTTTCATTGAGTGTCCCTCTTCCATTAAAGTAATGGCTTAATCTTGCAGAGTCTTTCTATATAAGACCTCCAACATGTAGCCTTTCCTATCCATAGACACAGCTAAAACTCTCATTCAGGTTCTCATCATCTTGCATCTCGATTACTGCAGCATTCTTTTCTATGGCTTGACAAATGCTAGCTTGATCCATTGATATCCACTCAGAATACTGCTGCAAAGATCGTTTTCCTAGCCCATTGCTTTGACCACATACCCTCTCTTTGCATCCCTTCACATCACAGACTCTCTCTTCTCTATCGTATCAAACATAAGTTATGTCTCTTCTCCTATGAAGCGCCTCACATTTAGGAAAAGCCCCCAATAAATGTCCACAAAACTCATTATGCTCCTTCATAATCTTCCTTAAAACTCTTCTTTGCCACGAGGCCTACAAAAACTTAACAAGGCTTAGGCTTCTGGTGCACTGAGACCAGGCTCAGGCTGCTGGTGCACTGCCTATCATGCTGACCAATACAATCTCATGATTTCCTTGTACTCCCCCTTTCCCGCATCTGTATCTATCTATTGTTTCTTGTCTTTCTTTTAGCTCGGTGTTTGTCTAGCGCCTAGCACAATGGGGTCCTGGTCCATGACTGAAGCTTCTAGGAGTTATGACTATACAAATAAACAACATAATAATCACTGAGAAGGAGTGTGTGACTGATTTACATTAGTCGAGTTACTATTCTGTATACAGAAAAAAGAAAAGGAGTACTTGTGGCACCTTAGAGACTAACCAGTCTGTATACCTTTGTCATGTCACCTGTTCTCACCTTCTCTAGTGCAGATCTTTTAACTCTCTTCTCATTGTAAGCCACTTGTCAAGTAACTTGCCATTTTCTGGGCCTTGTCACCGTAATTGGAAATGTCGTATAGTATACATTAGAAAATTCTATTTCTGCTACAGAATTCTAAAGAAAGATTATCCTTCCATTAATTTTTATAAGTTTTAAAAGTAATTTCAGTCAAGCCATATTATTTTTCCATAGCACCTGATTGGTTTCACTGCTTTTAAGTTTTGTAGGAGTTTTCCAATAGGTCAAACTTAACAATATCCATCTTGAAAAAAGATTGAAAAAACGAACAAAAGAGGATGCATTAAAGGGTAACACATAAATAACACATCAAGGACACTATTACGTTTATACCTTTCTACTGTAAACTAGCATCATTTCTGCAATTTTACTGCCATTGTCCACTGAAAAATATATTTCCACTGAACTCTATTTTCCTTACAATTGTGTTGGAAATGTTTACTTCTAGTTGATTTTGTAGTAGACTCATCTGACTATCCGTGAGCTGAGAGCAGGTTGGTAGGAAATGTGTCTTCATCTGTGTTTGGAAAGTGCTTAGCACATTCTAAATAGCGATAAAATGGCCAATATGCTAGTCAGCCAGGAGTCTAACCTACTTGTAGCTAAATGAAAACAAGGGTGAAGGTGAAGCAGAGGTTAGAGGAATTCAGAAGGATGGGCCCAGACTCTTACAGGTTGTCTCACAGCTATGCCTGCTGACTGGCTCCTAGTAAAGGAGAAAGACAACATCAGGCTGTCGTTATGATTTTTTAAAGAATCAACCAATTTACCAAATTTCTATCTAATTTCTTAATCAGACATCCTAGGCAGACTCTACATCTCTGTTTCTTTATACTGATAGTACTTTGTGCTGTCCTGACTTTGCCATGTGCATGGCAGTACAACATCCTGTATAACTACCCTTCTGACTGTGTGGCATATTTAAGGTGGCTCCTTCTTTGAACTTTTTTAAGGCTCTGCTCGCAGTTTCACAGGGACAACTCTATTTCTTTCTATGGTGACTTGCTCCCTGTGCAACCCCACTGCAGTCAATGAAATTACACAGGTGTAACAGCAGAAATGTGGTCCCTGGCTTTCAAATATAGGGGATATTGGTCATACCATTAAGCCCGACACAAGGGCCTTTTAATTTAAATGTAATCTGCAAAAGACCAAATTACCAGCAACATGTTCTCATTAATTCCTGTAAGGGATGCTCAGGCTTTGACCCCTTATTGTTCTCCTTATCGGGAAGTGGCTGAGTCATAGTATTAATAAGCCATCACTCACTTAAATGGTCATTCACTGCTCCATGGACTAAAGACAGGCTCATCCTTTTGAAGTGGGACTGGGCAAGCAAGGCTGCTGTAATGGGCTGTGATTATTTTCACTATGAATGCTCCTCTGGCTTTGAAAAATTAAAAGGAGAGCTCATTTTCTTTCTTGAGTATTTCTCACACTGGCAAAAAAAATGAACACTTTGAAATGTAAATGATTTAATCTTTGCAAACCTCTGCCTCAGAGGGAGCTACAACTTCATTTACAAAATGAAGACATTTTAGGAAATGATTATCATTGTAAAATTGAGGCCAGCAGGGGGTCTGAGTTCAAACTCTTAGGATATCAGCAGTGTAACAAGTTTGATCTTCCTTATTGCATTGCTCGCATTTGCTCGTGTGGGTTCCAGCAGAGAGACTTTGTAAATGGGAATTTGTTCCCAGTAGTTTCCCTTAGTTAAATGAAATAGTTATGCTCATTGTTTAAAAAAAACCAACCAATCTAATACAATTCATGGCAAATAAAAAATAAGATTAAAATTATTTGGATTAGTACACAATTGGTGTGTGTATGTAATTTAATACTTGAAAAGTACCGACAGCTTTGAAGGTTGAACTCGTTTGTTTATCCACAGCATAGGCAACAGTAGTGCTATCTTTACTGTACTGTTGTGTCTCAGACCTGATCTGGCAGGACCACCCCAAGTGGGGAAAGAGTATTTCATTTAAATGTAACCATTCAGTCCTTGGCCTCCTCTGCTAAGACTCCCAAGACAATTAATGCCAGTAATAGTGCTGGTTTTAGTGATATAGATTAGGTCCCTTAGGAACTGACGGTGACTACTGACTCCCATCACAAGAAGCAGATGGTAGCAACTTTCAGTGATTAATAATCTAGACCATGAGCTGAAATCTAATCTGGATGGACAGATCCCTGCATGCACATGCGATTCGACTGCGATTAGTGGCGCTCCATAGAGGAAGAGGGATCAGTCTGTATGAATTGTACCTTAGGAGGGAAGACGTTAGAGAAGATTCCCACTGGTGACTTTAGGGTGGGATCAATGCTCTATCACCCGCTTTACACCAGTGTAACTCCACTGATTTCAGTGGAGTTGCTCCCAGTTTGCAGTATTGTACATGAGATTAGAATCAGGACCTTTAACTCATTACCTTTCCTCCTGAGCCAGCCTGTCTCCCAGCATGATTTACTCAAAAGCATGACTTCAATGTAAACTGTAAAGACACCAACTCTTCCTTGTGAAGAATCCCTGCTGTTACTTTGATCTCACTCTAAAAATTGAATGTATGCAACTCTGGCGACATTCAGAAGTTTAAGAAGTTGAATGCATCTATGCATCTACACATGCAAGGACAAAATACTGAATTTACCAGTATTCAATATCTGACCATGGTAAAAGTGAGTTGAGAATTAAGGGCTGTGTGTGCACAATGTACACAGTATAGATTGAATAAGTTCTGGAGAGCTAAGTCGTGGTACTGATCCAGACCAAACTTCTGAGGTTTTCCTTACACTAATCGTGAGGAGCAAAATATCTGCATTGTGTTTTAATATTCTATAAAAAGAGAGAAAAATATGCACTTGGGTTAAAAAAAGTCTGTTGAAAATGTCCACAGCATGTAGAAAAATAAAGAAACCTTTTAATAGGTTGCAAAAAAAAAAAAAATGTGTAAACAGCATCCAGTATAAAGCCAGGCTCATTGCTTACTGTTTTTCTGGGCTTAAGCAGGTGTTTTGTTCATGTGCACTGAAGTGTGAGGCAGCTGTTCTCTCGAAGGTATGAAGGAGTCCATTGTGAACAACAGTCAGCTTTGGTTCCAAGGCAAGTTTGTAAATTGGACAATCCTAGTAACAGAGGTAAGTTCCACACACTTCCTTTTGGACAGGACTTCTTTTGCTTAGTTGAGCTACACACCTGACAGGTGCTGCAGACTCAGAGTCAAAGATGAGGGTGTGTAACCAGAAACAAAGGTGAGAAAGAAAGCCCTGTGGAGTAAATCTGGTCTTTAGCACACAGCATGTCAACTGTATCTAAATGATTGCAGTATAAATGTGCTATTTGGTGGTTTTTTATGAGTTCTAAGTGCCACTGACCTGAAAGATACTCATTCAGTGGAGGACTGACCTCTGACTGTTGAGTACTATGTGCTATGATATTTTAAATAGCTATTTGCATATGATGCCTATAACAGAAGATTACTCTGTTGGCTGATGGGCATTGTGGCTAGACGGGAGGCTATGGGACTGATGAATATGAGGGATGAATATGTAGGCTAGTGATGAAATAGCACTGAAGAGGGGTCCTGAAAGTTATACTAGATTGTGAGCTCTCTAGGGCAGACCGTGTTTGTTTTACTTATTTCTACAGAGTGTTGCACAATGGAGCCTTTATCCCCACCGTAATAGAATTAATAAGTTTTTTTAATGGACTGTAGCTAGTGAAACTCCATGGAGAATTCCAGAGCATTCAGTGAATTCTGAAACCTCAAGTCTCAAATGGATAGGGTGCGACTTCCTCAACCTCTAAGGAGATTTGATTTGATTGTTACTGTTAATTTTTTTCCCCAGTCCTGGCCAACAAGACTTACAAATACTGGACTCTGATTCTTTTTGCAGGCTAAGAAGAGAGATGGTAAGGGGTTTTGGTTAAAGCAGTATTGCCAACTCTCATGATTTTGTCATGAGTCTCATGATAATTACTGTTTTCCTTAAAGCCCCAGGTCCTAGAATCAAGTGGATATGTGATGACTTCAGCCTTTATTCTTAAATAAAAGTTTCTAGCTCTCATGGCTATGGAGAAAGCTACAAAATGTGACCCCAGCAGGCAAATAAAAGAACCCCAAAGACTCAAAAAGCCGCAGGCAAATAAACAGAACCCCAAATCTATTATTTTTACATCATCTCATTATTTTAAAGCCAATCTCATGATTTTGGTGAGCCTGACTCATGATTTTTGAGCATTTGGGGTTGGCAGTACTGTTAAAGTTCCTCCATCAAATGCTTTTATGCACAGTATTCATATAGATCAAATGTCTCAGTATGAACATCACCCTCCATGGACTGCCATTAAACGTGTGGCGATAAACTAATGACAACAGTCATCTTTAACGTAAGTTCCTTTTAGCTCAGCATTTTGGACAAATAACTCACTGTTTTACACTAGGGGTTGGGGGAAGCTGAAATAAATGTGCAACATGTTGCTTCATTCTCTATTACTGAGCTTCTAATTTTAAAGAAGTAGGGAATTTAGCTACTGGACTGGGATTCTATAAGAACTGGCTGCTTTGAACTAACCTGCAAATACTCTGCTATGGTTAATTCACTATCAACGCAAACTATTTCCAAGTTGTTGTTTTCTTAATATTGTCTTTAGTGGCAGATATTTTACATATTAAAAGTATTTTTCATGTTAGCCTAATGAACATGAATGGCTGCTGTAATCCACCAGGGGAACATATATTTGAGTTTTCATTCATGCTTTAGAGTATTGTCACAGTTAGGCACAAAGGAATAATCTGATTGTTTCCCAAATAGCAAGAACAAATCGTGATTGAAGGATTCCTTCTATTTAAAGCTATGCTTTGCAAAGCCTATTGAGCATGTTATCAGAGTCATCTCTGATGCGTATACTAACTACACAAAGCTGTTGTATAGATGCCATTCAAGAGCCAATTTAGTATCAAATGGTCAATATTGCTGACTTGCAGATTACAAATATCACAAGATATTTATGTTTTTATATTAAATCAGGTTGAAAATAAGAGGCAAAACTGTGGGTCGCTCCATTTGTAATTAAAATAGGTCTGAATTTGAATCAATGTTTTTTGATTTTGTTTGGCTGGGATTTGAAAAGCGCCACCACTGATCCAGTGCCTTTGCCTTTCACAAAATAATGTGAAATTTGTATAAATGGGCAAAAGAGCATTAGATTACATCACCTTGTAGGTCAGCTGGAAAAGCAAGAGCATTAAGAGTGAGTCGTCCACAATACGTATTCTGATTATGAGAAAGCGGAGTGAAAGGCAAAAAACAGGTGTTACAGGACACAGTGTGAGAAATTATGTTAGGGGATGATTGTAGCAAAGGGGTTAGATTCCCTCTGCTATCTTTCTGTGGTCAGACACTAAAACGACCAGGGGCGGTCCTCATATGTTTGACCTCTGGGCAAAGATAACTCTTTCATACCCTCTGTTCCACTTTTCCACTTTGTATCCAAGCCCTCTGCTATAAAATGTAAAACCAGCACATAGAACATGCTGCTTTGGAGGTCTGCCACTTGCATTCAGGCAACCATTTGTACTTTTGCAGGCGTAATCAATCTCCTGTTGCTATCAGCAGGGGAGTGGAGCTTTGCTGCTTTATGGCTTAAAAGTAGTTTTGTGCAAATTCTACTCTTCTCTCCCCACTCCCTCCCCCCACAGCCCCGCTTTTAGCTCCACTACTCATAGGATTTTCAGGGACATGGGCTAGAGCTGAGAAAAGAATCTTGTTTGATTTAAGCATAGAGGGTTTTTTTTGTGTGTGTTTATATTTTCTCTGCATCTATTAAGGGGTGTGGGGGAGAGACTTCATTTATATGTTAATATTAGCCGGCACCCTGACTAAACTGACAGAACTATTTCATGGGAAGCTGACAAATTTTGTCAGCTAGGCTATACTTCCACATCTCAATGGTGGCAATAATCTTGATTAGCAAAACAATTGGGGGGCCAAAGCAGTCCTGCTGCTCCAAAGGCCCTGCTCTCAGGTTACAGTTTGCTAATGTGATGCATCCAGAGAGTCCTTCAAGCTTGAAAAAATCCTCAAAAGCAGCTGAATTTAGGCAAATGAAGGGAACCATTTTGGGGGTTGGACAAAAGGGGTTAAATTGATTGACCATGTCTCCATAGTCTTATAATAATCATTTACTTAACAAGTGCACAGAGTATCATTCCATGGTAACTGATGGAGTTAACAGAGGAAGTTCGAATGGAATATCTGTTTATCGGAGACGTATGGGAATTTTAGCCAAAAAACAACCCATCATTTCTATCTGTAGTATTGGGTCTTACTTAGAAACAGCAGCAAAATTAAAAGGATTACAAACACTTTATGATGGCATCTTCTCTGAAGCATTCCAGGCTTCCATTTTTCATTAGCTTGCTGCATTGCTAATTAAACCTTTGGAAATTAATTGCTCTTGTACTGAGGAAATGAAACTGCCTTATAAAGGCTTAAGCAGTCTTATTTTCAGTGTTATTTATGGCACCTATTTCTGCCTGCAAGCAAGTTATTTATATCGTCACCTTATTTGAATCAAACAGGCTTCATTATTATATACAGGATCCACATTCTGCTCTCATTTACACTTGTTTAAAACGGGAGCAGCTCCCCTGCTATCAGTGGAGTACTCCGCATTTGCATTCATCTAACAGAACAAAATTTGGCCCACTGGAATTACAGGCTCACAAGAATTAGTCTGGCCCATATGGGCATACTATGCAAAAGCCCAAATGTTATACAACTCTCTTCAGAGTTTTTGTCCCAAATTCTACAGTTATATGTGTGGAAGTTGCATGTGTGGTATCAGTCAAAAAACAGATCTCAGTGTAAAGGAGGGTGTAAAATAAAGGCCATCCCACACTTTACTTGACACCCTCTGATAGTTGCTTTCCTGCTATACACACAGACTTGACATGTAATTTACACTCCTTTTTCTATATAACTGTACATTATACTACTTTACCACTTACACCGTGATTTTTATCTTTGTAGAATTTAGCCCAATGTGTATACAAATAATAAGCGTACCTGTAAAATGCAATGATAGATATGTCTTTTTTTTGTAATGATTCGGGGAAAAAAAAAGTTTCCTACCTATGGCAGTCATAGCACATCTTTTAAATTTGCATGGAGCTGCTACACATTGAACTTCTTTAGCTTCAACAGCTCTTAATTCTATAATTTTATTAGATATTCTGCACGCATGAAAAAGGGACCAGGTTAAATCAGAGAGACGAACAAGATAAACTATTTGCGCTTTTGCTTCCTGTTCTTTGAAGTTTAGACCAATGTGCTGTAAGTACATTCATAACTCTTCCTTTAAATCTCAAAGCCCACTTCTTCTGTGCTGTTTAGAACGATGAGCAACATTTTCAAATTTAGTTAACTGTGTACAGTTAGAATGTATTTATTTTAACTCTCAAATTTGTGAGCACAAATACAGGTGAACATTTTTCAAGCACTGTCTTCTGCACATTCAAGATGTATCATATAAACAGGCAAAATCCTTTTCTCTAAATAGGCAGTGTGTGTGTAGGGTAAATTCTATCCACCACACTATCAAAGCAATTGAAAATTGAACATGCAAAGTTGCACGTGCATAAATGGAAACCAGGTGGAGGCTTCCTTGAAAATTAGTCCTCTTGATCCTGAGTCTCCTGTCAATAGCATCATTTTTATGGTGCTGGTACTCCATTGATTTAAATGAAGATACTTCCAACAGACACCAGTGTAAATGAGAGGATGGTCAGCTCCCTTATATCTAACCAGGCAATGGGTACTTAAAAAACAGCATCAGAAGTTGTCATAATGATTTGGCACATAATCCTGACCTTACTCAGGCAGAGCCCTCTTTAATGCCAGTTGGAGATCCGCCTGAGTAAAGGGTTCAGGAATGGGTCCATTGAGCCTTTGAAGACCTTGAACCACATTGGCTAAATCACCATTGTAAACAAGCATTTATTTTCTGCAGATCTTATTCAGCAAAACAATGGTTTTCAGAGATTGACAAGACATATAAGAAACAAAATAATCATGAAGCACTAAATCCAGTGCCCTCAGGAATTAAAACTACAGTCGGGAGAGGGGTTTACTAACACGCAACATGCTGGCAACCTGCATCAAGCGGACTTGAAGAAGAGCGCTGTTTCCTCTTCTTTTTAACAGTTCTGCTCACAGGCTCAGTTTTTTCAGTACTTCGTGTTTCCAGATGTTCATAACTGAATTAATTTTTTTAAAGGAGCCCAGAGGGCTGTTTTATACCATTGGTCACATGGTGCCATAGTGACACAGAAACAGAAAAGAAAAACACCATATTACACCATTGACATCATATTGCTACATCTTCATTAAGAACTAGAGCTGTCAAGCAATTAAAAATATTAATCGTGATTAATTGTGCAATTAAAAAAATAAAAGAATACCATTTATTTAAATATTTTTGAATGTTTTCTACATTTTCATATATATTTATTTCAATTACAACAGAACACAAAGTGTATAGTGCTCACTTTCTATTTATTTTTTATTACAAATATTTCTGCTATAAAAACCAAAAGAAATAGTATTTTTCAATTTACCTCATGCAAGTACTGTAATACAATCTCTTCATCATGAAAGATGAACTTACAAATGTGGAATTATGTACAAAAAAACTGCATTCAAAAATAAAACAATGTAAAACTTTAGAGCAGGGGTGGCCAACCTACGGCTCCGGAGCCACGTGCGGCTCTTCAGAAGTTAATATGCGGCTCCTTGTATAGACACCGAATCCAGGGCTGGAGCTACAGACACCAACTTTCCAATGTGCAGGGGGGGTGCTCACTGCTCAACCCTTCGCTCTGCCACAGGCCCTGCCCCCAACTCCACCCCTTCCCGCCCCCTCCCCTGAGCCTGCAGTGCCCTCGCTCCTCCCCAGAGCCTACTGCACACCACGAAACAGCTGATCAGGAAGGAGGGGGAGGCGCTGCCTGGTGGCGCTGCTGGTGTGTGGGAGGTGCTGGGAATGGGGGTTGGGGTGCTGATGGGGGGGCTGCTGATGAAGTACTGTGGCTCTTTGGCAAAGTACATTGGTAAATTCTGGATCCTTCTCAGGCTCTGGTTGGCCACCCCTGCTTTAGAGCCTACAAGTCCACTCAGTCCTACTTTTTGTTCAGTCAGTCACTCAGACAAACAAGCTTGTTTACATTTGCAGGAGATAATTCTGCCTGCTTCTTGTCTACAATGTCACCTGAAAGTGAGAACAGGTGTTCACATGGCACTGTTGTAGCCAGCGTCACAAGATATTTACGGACCAGATGTGTTAAAGATTCAAATGGTCCTTCATGCTTCAACCACCATTCTAGAGGACTTGTGTCCATGCTGATGGGTTCTGCTCGATAACGATCCAAAGCAGTGCAGACCGACGCATGTTTACTTTCATCATCTGAGTGAGATACCATGACCAGAAGGGGGATTTTCTTTTTTGGTGGTTCGGGTTCTGTAGTTTGCGCATCAGACTGTTGTTCTTTTAAGTCTTCTGAAAGCATGCTCCACACCTCATCCCTCTCAGATTTTGAACAGCACTTCAGATTCTTAAACATTGGGTCGAGTGCTGTAGCTATCTTTAGAAATCTCACATTGGTACCTTTTTTGCGTTTTGTCAAATCTGCAGTGAAAGTGTTCTTAAAATGAACACCATGTTCTGGGTCATCATCTGAGACTGCTATAACATGAAATATATGGCAGAATGCAGGGGACATACAATTACTTAACACATTATTTTTTTAACAAGCGTCATCAGCACAGAAGCATGTCCTCTGGAATGGTAGCTGAAACATGAAGGGGCATACGAATGTTTAGCATATCTGGCATGTAAATACCTTGCAATGCTGACTACAAAAGTGTAACGCCTGTTCTCACTTTCAGGTGACATTATAAATAAGAAGCCAGCAGCATTATCTCCCATAAATATAAACAAACTTGTTTGTCTTAGTGATTGACTGAACAAGAAGTAGGACTGAGTGGACTTGTAGGCTCTAAAGTTTTACATTGTTTTGTTTTTGAGTGCAGTTATGTAATAAAAAAATCTACATTTGTAAGTTGCACTTTCATGATAAAGAAATTGCACTATGGTATTGTATGAGATGAATTGAAAAATATTATTTCTTTTATCATTTTTACAGTGCAAATATTTGTAACAAAAATAATAATATTAAGTGAACACTGTACACTTTTTATTCTGTGTTGTAATTGAAACCAATATATTTGAAAATGTAGAAAAACATCCAAAAATATTTAATAAATTTCAATTGTTTTATTGTTTAACAGTGCGATTAAAACTGCGATTAATCACAATTAATTTTTTTATTGCAATTAATTTTTTGAGTTAATCACGTGAATTAACTGCAATTAATCAACAGCCCTATTAAGAACCATAAACAACCCCCCCCCGCCCTACATTGTTGATATCTTTATCCAAACACCCATGATGGAACTATCTCATTTGGAGATTGCTTTGAGCAATGGTATAGGTTACAGTGACAGATCGAAAGTTATGAAGCCCTGGCATCACAACGATGCTAAGGATTCTGGTTTTTATTCTCAGGCAATTTATGAACAGCAGAGAATTTCTCACTTCCACATGCTCAAACTTTCAGGCCAGGAGGTAACAACTAAATCAAAAGCTTGCCACAAAAGTTTCTCTATGGCATGACATTATGGTGATTCCTTTTCTGAGTGAATACAGTGCAAACTTTCCAAACAGTTCTCTTTCAATCTATGGTTCTTTATAATACTCACATTGCACCAGATAATGGGTTTCAAGACCCATTGTATTATCCACATGCAACCAAACTCCGTGGAGGGCTCTCAGCAGCATTCACATCTGTGTGTGTGTGTGCGGGGGGGGGGGGGGGGGGAGCCAAAGGGAAAGATATTTACTGTCTATGGCACCACAAAGATTCCCTCCAAAAGGTAATGCAGCTGATCTGTATTACCAGTCCTGAAGCACCCCTTCTGTGGTAGGCGACGTGTAAGGTCTCCTCATGGCAGTAGAGGCCCCATGTTCTGCCAGGGCGGGAGTGGTGCCCCATGGAGGCAGTACACAATAGGAGAAATCTGGGGGCAACCCCCTTGGCCTGTCCATGGGATGGCGCACATTTTCCCATCAACCTTTACTGAAAATTAGAGTAAGTCAAGAGTCTCCTTGTGCTATAGTATTCCTCATTATTTTTAAAAAATGAAGGGATATATATTCTTTACTTGATAAATGGGTGTGCACGCATGTGTATGTGTGTAATTCATCACTGGGAGAATCTCACAAAACTTCATTTACATGATTTTGTGGAAGAGATATTCAGACCTTTGTGTATCTCACTCACAAAAACTAGCCTGATCACTGCTCTTGAATGACCAAACAATGCCCCAGCTTAGCTGAAATGTTTCCAGTGAAGTTGTAAGTGAACAAGAAGCTTGAATCAAGCACTGGAATAAAAGCCCTCTACAATTTCAAAGAAAAGATAATAGATTTGGTTTGGTTCCAAACATCGTCAGCTAGATGAACACCAAGGACAATGTTTAGTTATAGATTAATAATCCAAAGTACAAATAGTTCTGAACAAATTGGGGGAAAACATAAAACCACAATATTAAGCAAACCAGAGGCCAAAGGTCTGCCTGCGGTTACTAACCATTCTCAGAGTTATCTATTTTTTTAAAAGTGATGACACAAACTATACTTAATAAGCCACTGAACTTCACAACACAAATATTAAGGTGAATCAGCCTGAATCATATATGCTGCAAAGAATCATGAAATGTAAAAATCAATCACAGTGTGTGCAGATCATAGTTCTTATGCAAACAGCAGTAATGAAATCACATTTATTTGCTGAATAGGAAAATGAAGATTGCTTTGCTCTCATTTAACAAGGACTCATTTAGAAGGGAGGGATTCTAAATTATGATTTAAGTTTATTATGGAAAGTTCTCAAGAGTTCTCATTTCTGCATGCTCCTTTAAACTGGCTGGTGAAATGCCAAGTTATATGTGAAAGATTCTATATGAAATTTCAAATTCCATATGAAAGAAAACTGGCCTAATAATCTTATTATTTAGGTGACCATGTGGCTGTAATATGTAACATCACTGGAATTCTACTTTAATTATATTTACTGTCAACTGCTTATAAAGCATTACCTACAGAAGTAACATGGGTTGTGGATTGTTAAAATATCTGAGGAGTAAATGGAAAATGAAAGAGAGATGGACTTTCTTTCAACAGGAAGATAACAGCTGGAAAGACAAATTCAGACCTGCAAATTTCATATATACCGAGTCTGAATTTTGTCTCACATTTTACAAACTGTGGCCTTAGTTTGTACCACTAGGCCCACCATCGAAGGTGACAGCAGAAGGCCTTCATGCAATACAACATGCAAATCCCACCAATGCTCTATTTTGAGGGACTAAGGTAAGATTTAAGTGGTGCACAATGTGGTTGTCCTCTTCACAGTCAATATTAACCTTTTTTCTGTTGTAGATCATTTCCCAAAGCAGTCCCAATTTGAATGAATGGGAGCACAACTCCTGTTGGCTTCAATGGGGGCTTCATGTGCATACTCTGGCCACAAAAATTTGTTTCATGACATTTAGCACAAATAATGTCACCATTTTGTTTTGCCTAACTTCACACCTTTCCCCACAGCTTACACCTCCCACTCCAGTTCTGATTTAGTTGCAGTTTTCCCTGAAATCTTGAACAAGTTTGCATGTTTAGTCAGCACTGAATTTTAAGCCTGGAGATTTCCTGACCAATTTGAGGTCTGATAAAACTTAAACCACAGCCTTATATCCTTTAGACTCTGATTCTATGTTACCATTCTATATGCACTGTATCAAACTATTCACATTTTTGCAACATACAAAGAGGCTTTTCTTTTAGTTCCCAAACAAATGACCTCTTCAAATTCATAATGAGGAATGAATCGAGCTAAATGGACTTCAAGGTGAGTCATTCATTAATCATAAACAAAACAGGACTGGAATCAAGGACACATCAGCACATACTGTAAAGGTAAAAGGTTGCACAAGCTTTTTATTTAATATTAACTACATTATGTTTTTTTTATGTGAATTCTGAGAAGTTGATTTTCTCAGCTTGTTTGGAAGTGTTCAAAGTGACTGGCTAATCGCTCTCCTCAACCACTTTCCCTTCAAGTTAATATTTGTTTAACAAAACTGTATCATGTGTTATGTGTTTCTCTTCCTGACGTTAGAAAGCTATGGACATATTTAGACTAAAATTATTTTGGCAATTATGTAAATAGAAAAGTGCTGGGGGAAATTTCACAATCAGAGGAGTTATGGGGACAAAGCCTCAGGTGGCTAACTCCACTGGAATCAACTATTTCGTTGGAGTTATACTGACAGAATTTGGCCCATACCATTTAAGAGGAGGCCAACCATTGCATTTACAGAGCTCCACTCAGCACAGCTGAGAAACTGGGCGGTGGGGAAGGAGAGAAGGCTTTAAGCCAACTTTACTATTCCTAGATCTTGAGACCAGGTTGGGGTCAGTAATGCAGTTTAGGGTGAGGATTGCTCTAAATTACACCTCACTGCCCCTTCAGCTTTTTTTTTTAAAAATAAATCAGTCAAGCAATCAATAAAATCAATAATTCTTCTCTAACTTGTTATTGTCCATGTGAGGGGGAAATGGATCACAGCTATAATGGTGAGTACAGTTCCTAATAGCTGTTTTGAAGCGAAATACTGAGCTCTGATCTGGATGGTGGGTGCTGAGCTAGGAATATACAAGAGGTTGGGTTCACAGGCCTGTACTGATCTTATTTACACACGTTTTACATCTGTGTAATTCCGTTCACTGCAGTGGAGCTATTCTTGATTTACATCAGAAACAGTCTCAAGGTCTTGGGCATGAAGGTAGATGAACCCTCCCTCCCACACACAGCAATGTGAGACCTAGCGAGGACCACGGTGTGCAAGGTGAGAGTTGAGTGACCCATTTGGAAAGTACTAGGTCTAATCTGAGGGGGTTAACAGTGAGAGTACCACAGGCGGAAGACAGCATATCAATTTAAGTCCATATACCAAGGTAACAGGCTTGTCCTTTATACGGGCAGACTTTTCACCCTCAGTTCTGACTTTGAAAGATGTGGAGCATAGAAGTTGGTGAGGCAGATTCACAAAACTAAACAGCAGAATCACCCACAAGCTCTAGAACATTCTGTTGCCCAACCAAGACCCAAGTTCTGTTGGAAACACAACAAATGTAGCTAGTGACTACATATATATGCCAGGAGTTCAGTGGTGACTAAGCCTGGCTCTTCCTGCATGAGGTGTGCAACGAAACAAAGGTCAACTGGCAACTCTGTATTTTCATAGAAAGAGAGAATAGTATTTGGACAGCAGAGGAAATTAAATTAAACTGCTGCACCTGTTGCATCCAAAGCTGAAATTCATATTGTCTGAACATGCTTATTCTGTGAGCATATTTGACTGAAAGGTTCAGCAGCAGCTTGAGACACTTTCAATAAACAAAGGCGCAAGAGAAAGTGATTTAAACACATGGGGCCATGCTGCGACGTTGCCCCTGTGCGATGCAGGGATTGAGTGGAAATACTCTGAGGCCCAGGGCAGAAGGCGGCAGACTGCCATAAGGAGAGCAGGGAACAGCACTCTTACACATGGGGCAAAATGAAGTCGTGTGCTTTCTCCATTGAACCTGCTGCAAAACACTAGCCGCCATACTGGGACTGGGGTAAGATGGAATTCTGGCCACCCCATTGACTACATTTTTTAGGGGACCACTGGATGTTGCTGGGTATGCTAGCCAGCCTCCCACCCCAAAAATGTAGGGAGTGCTAGAGTAAGTACAGTGCGTGGCTGTACATTTGTGCAGAGTGGGTAGAGGAGAAAGGGAAGAGGTCTTCCTAGCAGTGCATATACACAGCTGCTCAGATAGTCCAGTGATGGGCATGATCTAAAAACCAAAGAATTGCACCCTTGATTCTGTGTAATCATTGTCCCTCAAGGGATCTCTAGTTTTCACAATATTACTAACCCCCTCCAGGGCTAAGGCACAGAACCTGGCTTTTGTCATACATGTATGATGCAGGCAACTTTAACTTTAGCAAATACATTTTCAAATAATTGTTTTAGAATTTCCATCAATTTGCCTGTTTTTCTGCAAACTCTTCTCCAGGAGGGGGTAAATAGGGGAATACTTTCCTCTCGGATAGGTATCGTGGACCTATTATCTGCACTGTGGATACTTCAGATAAATAGCCAAATACTGGCCCATTGTGTAAATGGCTCCAAAACAGATACGTAATATGATGCAAAACAGCTCTATTGTGAGCCCTTAATCTAACAAGGAATCCTCCCTCCCCACCGTCACACACCATAGCAGCCCTGAAACAGGGTTACTATTACTCATCTGGGGCACTGGTGGGTCAGGAGGGTGACAATGTCAGAAACCCCCTGAGGTGGTTCTTGGGGTGATGTAATATATTGACTCACCACTCTCAGAGCAGATTATTCACAGTAATCTGGATTGCTTGGTAAAAGCAAACAATATGTGTTTTCATACAGCCACATGTAAAGTTATACATCTAGGAACAAAGACTGTAAGCCACACTTATAGGATGGGGACTCTATCCTGGGAAGTAGTAACTCTGAAAAAGACTTAGGCGTCATAGTGGATAATCAGCTGAACAGGAGCTCCCAGTGTGATGCTGTGGCCAAAAAGGCTGATCTGATCCATGATGTAAATAGGGCAATCTCAACCAGGAATAGGGAAGTTATATTACCTCTGCATTCGGCATTGGTGAGACTGTCGCTGGAATACTATGTCCAGTTCTGCTGTCCACAATTTAAGAAGGTTGCCGATAAATCAGAGAGGGTGCGTGAAAGAACCACGAGAAATAATAAGGGATAGGGAACAAAACTTTAACAATGGACTTGAATAACGGACTCTTCAATTTAGCAGACAAAGGTATAACGAGATCCACTGACTGGAAGCGGAAGCTAGACAACTGCAGACTAGAAATAGGGTGTGTGTGTGTTTGTTTTTTAAAACAGTAAGGGTTACTAACCACTGGAACAATTTACCAAGAAAAGTGGTGGATTCTCCATCACTGCCAATTGTAAAATCAAAAAGGGATGTTTTTCAAACAGATAGGCTCTAGTTCGAAAAGGAATTAATTCAGGGAAGCCCAGTGGCTTGTGTTACGCAGGAGATCAGATGAGATGATCACAGTGCTCTCTTCTTGTGTTATACTCTGTGACATCTATTCTTGCCCTGGACAGTGCTGGATGGACAGTTCTCATTGCCAGGTAAGGAGCCCTACATACACTAAATGTTCAAACCACACACCCTTATGCTCTTGATTCACCATGGCATAAGAATGAAGTGTTTTTTATAGCATATCACATGTCTCTCGGAGCACCACCTCTCTGGAGGCTTTGGGGAAACCTCAGAATCGGGGAGGAAATGTCCAATCTCACAGAATCTGGCCCTTAGCAATAAAGATATGAGAGGCAAACATTGCCCTTAGCTTTTCAGGTGTGTTAACTATCTCCCAGACTACAATTTACATGAAGAAATACAAAATACTATGTCCACTTACGTAATCAGTCCCACGATCATGTTTTCCATACCTTATCTGAATAACCGATGCAAGTCCTGGAGGGCTGCTGTGGTATCTTTTTCCATAATAATCCCGTCACCTTCCATCTGTTAATAATTAGCTACGTAATCCATGTGTCATGTTATATAGTCATCAAAAAGTGATCTTACCTGCATATAACACACACAAAACAGTATGAGAAGATACTTTTAAAAAGAAGCGAGAACCTTAAACATTAATAAGTAGAAAATCTGAGAAATCAAAGCATTTTTTTTTTAAATAGCCTTTCATTCTTTTTATGATTTTGTCTTTGAAAGCTCTTTCTGTGGATGACAGTTGATATTGTTCTTCCATCCTTCTGCAGACAGCATTAGGGAGGGAGAGAAAAAAAAACTATTGTAGAGCTTCTCGTCTCTGCAACATGATTTTTATAATTAATATATACAACTGAGCAGAGAAAGGTACGTTATAATGAAGTGCAATTAAGAGGTGTTTGTTCCTGTCCCACACACAAGATGACTATAATTTCCCTGGCTGTTTAGAAGTCGACCATGATCATTATATTTCACACATATCTTTTCTACTTTTTTTTTTTTTGCACTCCTGATTTTGTTTATTTTCAATTAAAATACCAAACAAACATGCGTTCAGAAAATCTGATATTCTGTTAACATCATCTTTTAATTACACTTCTTAGCAATCATTAAATCTAACATCCCACTCACAAAACCAAATTCTGTTCCAATGTATATCCGGCATAACTCCATTCACACCTATGGAATTATACCACATTTACACTGTGGTAAAGGAAAACAGAATTTGCTCTGTCCCCAGGCAGTCTGGCTCACATGCAACTTCTGAGTTATTAATCAATTAATTTTAAAATTAACTTACCTTAGAACAGTGGGTTTAGTTTACCAAAGCTGGGTTTAGACTATAATGCTTAAATTTCAGTTTTGCATTATTTGTATTGTGGTAGCACCTAGAGGCTCTAGCCCCATTGTGCTAGGGTCTGTACCAACATGTAATAAGAAAATGTCCCTATCCTGAAGAGTTTACCATCCAAATTCATGAGACAACCACTGGATGCAGGAGACAGAGAAGAGGAGAATACGGAGATAAGGTTCTGTTTGATATGGATCTGACAGTTTGTGCTTTAATTACAACCCCAACATGTTGGTGCCTTAATACTGATATTAAGAATAAAGATGGAGGAAGCCAACAAAAGCTGATTCAATTGTGGATCAAACTTTGCAGTTCAGGCCTGGGTCTGCAGGAAGTTGATCCAAAATGCTGAATCTGGCCCTCCCCAAACTTGGTTTTGGAGGAAGTCCAGAACTGAAGCTGTCTGTGAGTTTTGCAGGTTGGGCCAATTGCTAAGGCCACAAAGGAGCTAAACAAACATTCTCCCCCTCCCTCTTTAGATTTGGAAAACCCTTGTAAACCAATTCTGCAAAGCACCTAATAGTGACAGTGGAAAGCCAAACCAGCATTTATAACCTTATTAAAGCCAACTGAATCCAATGAAAAAACTACCTCTGACTTCGATGGGCCTTGGATTAGGTCTGTATAATTTTGCTCAGATCCCATTTACAACCATAGGTAAAGAGCATACTGTTTCTGAAAACAAGATTAAAACAGATTTAAAAATGTTATTAAACCTAATGTTAAAAAATTATATAATACACAGGTTAAGAAAAGAGTGTCTGTACATCTGGGTATAGTGCTTAGATTATCCACAAATACAAAGTTTGTTTTAAAATTCATAAGATACATATGTACATAATCAGCAATAACCCAAATTTAGGTGAATAAATTTAACAATACAGTTTAGATATTAGCATTCAAGTATTTGAGTACATCACACATGAAAAGTTATACAGAGAGTTGGTTGTAGAAAGCAAATATATCAATGCATGAAGATTGTCCCTCAGCAATTGAGAATTTAGGGTAGTACTACCCCTGCCTATCTTGTGGAGATGACTTTCGAGAGGAAGGAGGGTATTATTTCTTAGATCTGAGTGAATAATTTCCAGCTGCATTATTAAATGAATGAATCCTCTGTCTCTGCTTATAGGATGGCACAATTTCTTTGAAAAAATTCAAGAAGTTTGAAGCACAGATATAAATTTTACCCTCTGTGAGCACTTGTCCTAGTAAAACTGAATAGCTCAAATTTTCATGGATAGGGAATATAAAAGGGGTATGAGCACAGCAATACAAATTCATTTTTAAACTGGAGTGAATATCTGCCAAACCTTCTTGTGACATTTGCTCAACTCTACAAAACACTTGCTGGAGAAAAAAAAGTTTCATATTTCGATATATCTATATCACTTTAAATCTATCTAAAACATCATTTTTAAATTCATTGTTGGGGTTCCCCAAATGATCTAAAATATAAAAAAATTAAACCTTCTGTTTTTCAAAACATATTATCCATTTACCCTGTTAGATTACTGACCTACCCTCATATTTGTGTTCTTTCTCTCTCTGCTAGTGTCTCCAACTAGCTTCACTTCAAACAAACTACAGCTGATAAAAATTACAGGATCAACTTCCACATCCCGAATCCCTGCAAAACTTTCCCCTCAGTATCTTTTACTCACTCCTCAGTTTTTCCATGCGATATTTTGGCAGAATTTAGTCTGCTTGTTTTAATACTTCTTTATATGACTATTAATTTAATTGGACAGAAGGAGCCTTCCTACTAGGCTGAAATGTTCAGTGTCTAGTACCTGTGCAATAGACAGGTTTCAGAGTAACAGCCGTGTTAGTCTGTATTCGCAAAAAGAACAGGAGGACTTGTGGCAGCTTAGAGACTAACCAATTTATTTGAGCATAAGCTTTCGTGAGCTACAGCTCACTTATTACCATGTGTGACTTCTCTTATCTGCTATCGATAAGCCATTTTGCACTGGTATCCCTTCACATTATGTTTTACACTAAAAGTCATAAAAAACCCTCTTATTTCAAAGAAAAAAAAATCCAATCCAACCAGCTCTCCCCCATTAACTAAGAAAAAACCCAAGTCTGCCAAAGTAATGATCTTATCCCAGTTGCTCTGCAGTAGATGCGTTAAAGTGACCATGTAGACTTCTCACAGTAACCATGTGTGTTAAAAGACAGATTTGATGGGATTTGCATGTTGTTAATTGATTACAAGTGAGGAGCCAGCCATATCTTTCAGCAGTTATGGAAAATTATTTACTATAATACATATTTGGAAACAAGGAAATGGACAAGAAAGTCAGTCTAATTTCATTCTTTGGATTGCATAAAAAAACCTAAACAATTAGAAACTAAACCACCTTTCCTCCTTAGGTTCCTTGCTAATCTCCCCTAAACTCCTCATCAATCCTTTGTCCTCCTATATTTAGTTAACATTTTATTGTACTGCCTACAGTGCAAATCACTTGTCGAAAGCAAAGAAACTGAAACTGCATGGCATCAGTCATGGGATAAACAGCATTCCTGCATAAATGACAGACTCCATTCCGGCAAATACTTATGCACGAGTAACTTTACTTAAATGAGTAGTGCTATTCAATTCATAGGGATTATTCACATGAGTAAGGAACTGAGAAGACTGCATACATGTAGTACCATTCATTCACCAGAGATGGTTAAATAACCATTTAATGGACCGCAAAGGAAATGCCAAATTGTCATGAGCATGGCACAACTCTCATCCTTCTCACCTTGTCCCAAGTTGGAAAGCTCCATTAATAATCTTAAACTAGTAATTCTTACGTGATAGCTTGCTGTACTATCCCACTTGCTACCAGGCCAGATCCCATTCTGTTTAGATCTTTAGGGTCATGATCTTCATTTTGCTTTTTAAAGGGTGTGATGAAGTCGGTCACAGAGAACTCCTTGGGACTGTCACCTGATGTGCTGAAATTACCTCTGAGCCAGTTTTCCCTGCCAGTTTGGGACTTCAGAACTCTGTCTTGTTGAGCCAGACACACTAGCCTGCTGCAACACAGACCCAGGGTCCGGGCCATGCCCCCAAAGCTGCAGGCTTTAACTGAAAACCACTCAGTAGGTTACCTATCTCCAGCACCAGGACAACCAGTTCCCAATGGGATCCAAACCCCAAATAAATCCATTTTACTCTGTATAAAGCTTATACAAGGTAAATTTGTAAACTGTTCGCCCTCTATATCACTGATAGAGAGATATGCACAGCTGTTTGCTCCCTCAGGTATTAATCACTTACTCTGGGTTTAATAATAAACAAAAGTGATTTTATTAAGTATAATAAGTAGGATTTAAGTGGTTTCAAGTAACAACAAACAGAACAAAGTAAGTCACCAAGCAAAAGAAAACAAAACACGCAAGTCTAAGCCTAATACATTAAGAAACTGATTACAGGTAATATCTCACCCTCAGAGATGTTCCAATAAGCTTCTTTCACAGACGAGACTCCCTCCAAGTCTGGGCCCAATCCTTTCCCCTGGTACAGTCCTTATTAGTTCCAGCAGACATCTTAGGTGGTAAACATGGGTATTCTCATGACTAGGTCTCCTTTGTTGTGTTCCACTCTCTTTTACAGCTTTGGCACAAGGTGGGAATCTTTCATCTCTCTGGGTCCCCACTCTCCCTTCTAAATGGAAAAGTATCAGATTTAAGATGGATTCCAGTATCATGTGGCATGGTCAAATGTCCTGTGAGACCTCATTCTTCATTACCCAGGGGCTGGTCATACGTACACAGGAAGGCTTGCAGGTAAATAAACCCATTCACAACCAATTGTCCTAGTCAATGGGAGCCATCAAGATTCTAAGCCACCATTAATGGCCCACACTTTGCATAATTACAATAGGACCTCAAAGTTATACTTCATATTTCTAGCTTCAGATACAGGAATGATACATACATACAAATAGGAGGAATATATTCAGTAGGCTATAACCTTTGTTATTATACCTTACAAGAGACCTTCTGCATAAAGCATATTCCACAGTTACATATATGCACACTCATAAGCATATTTCCATAAAACATATAGAGTACAACGTCACAAAGGCACTCACTGAAAATTCATTGGGCCAGAATCTTAGGTTTTATAAATTGGCATATCTCCATTGAAATCCATTGTTTTAATTATTCTATTGTTACAAATCATATTGCTCTTATAGAAAATAACTTTTCAGACAAAGTTTTCTCTCACTCAGGTATGTTCCCTACATTATGTGGCTTAAACTTTTAGAGGAATAGTTAGAACTTGTTAAAGAAATATCAGATGATATTTATCCTCCTCCCTCCAAACGGTCTTGGAATTCAGATTCTCCCCCTATAGATTTCTTTCCCGATCAACATATTATATAAAAATACATCTTGACTTTGCTTTGCTTAGAAAGGCTCTAAATACTCAGTGTAGCACAGCAGGAAGCTCCTTTAAAGCAGTTTAGATTGGTGGGTGGATTGAGAGGGGAGGAGACCACAATTATACCCCCATTTCAATGACATGTCTGGAGATGCAGTGACTCCAGACAAAGAAGCTGAAATGTATGAAAGTTGCCATGTCTTCAAGACAGACCTAAAAATACCTGCCTGAACTGCAGGTTTGAAACCATTTCCAAGAGCAGTTCACATAGGCTCCCAGCAGGAAAGCCTAAGACAGTACTGAATCATTTAGAACAGGCTGTCTAGAGTACCTGGTTATCAGTGAGAGTGAAGCACAAAGCACTTCTCTACTTAGTGCAAACATATAGTCTTCTTTGTACATGCAGGTAACTACATCTCTCTATCCTCTAGTTGTTACTCAGGGAAAACTCCGACTCACTCTCATTGCTGATCATTACGATGTGCCATTCATTAATAATGTTTGCTGATGTGAACTAAAGTAGACCATTCCAAAAAAATCAAGACCAGAGCTGAGATGCTTGAAAAGAACTCTGAAATGGCTACCAACCACACAATAGTCTGCAATTCTCAGAACACTTGTCACATGAAGCCAAAGTTGCTAAATTCTGTAACTTCCTCCAACTTGGCACAAGGTACACATTTCAGTTCAGAAACCATTTCGGGCTAGGGACGGGTACTCTCACACACCTTGCCACTAAAGAAATTTATTTTTGTGGCCTCAGTGTCATACAAGCTCTTTTGAAACCAAAAACAATTGTTTCCTAACTGAGATTAGCCCAACAAAGCCAGCACAGGTGGCAAATTAGAAATATCCAGGTCTATATCTTTCCCCGTTTTGGCTAGAGGAACGGGTATAGGATTGAATCCCGTATACACAACTCTGCAGTCAGAACAGCATCTTCAACAGCTGCTGCACAAAGCTGCTTCCTACTGTTGTTGCTGACTCTCCGGTATCTGTGGGAAAAACATGCTCCAGATGTTTGTGAGAAGAAACCCCAAAGTTCAGGCCTCTGTGACAATTATAGTTCCTTTCCCAAGTGGGTCAGCCTCTTCCTCTGAACAAATGAGCAAAATGGCTTCCACTGACCCTTCAGAGCACCAGAACTAGGCTCAGCCAAATCAGGAAGTAAAAAGAAATACCATTTGTTTGCCCATTTCACTTCCATGTACGTTGTGCAAGATCAAAACTTGAAATACACTACGAAACACAGGAAAATCAGAGAGGAGACAATATATACTGGAGAATTGGGGCCAGTGTTATAATGTGAATGGACCTCAGCTTCGACCTACTGTAATATTTTTCAACATTTTCCCGTTCACTTGCAAGAGGCAATCAGACAGTTATCTGAATTGTCTGCGAGAAAGCTGTGACCTCGTTCACAGGTGATGATGCAAACCAACCCTTTCAGTTTTGCCTGGAGGATTCAACTACATGACCGTACAGCCTCCAGGGGGAATCTTACATAGATGTCTCCTTCCCAATGCACTTTCACATACATGGGTGGAGGTTTAAAGAGTTGTAACCCCAATCAGTGGGTTGGAAATCTAACAATCAGGTACCGTCCTTAGTATGAAGGCAGACATGAATTTGGAGAATTTTATTAAAAAACAACTAAAAATAATTATTACACACAAACATCTAGTTTTTCAAAACTTAGGTCCCAGGTTGCTCCAAAACACTTTCCTACAATAACAGCGAGATTTTGTCACTTGGCAGTAGGAGTTTGTATGTCTCAGGTGGATTATAAGATAACTAATGGGCCTGGGACGCATATGAACACAACTTGCTTTTCTCAGATATAAAACAGAGCTTAAGAACACTTTCATCTGCTAACTCCTCACTTCAAACTCCATCTTTTCTGGCATTAATAATACCTGTCAGAGGGCCTTTTAAGTTTCAAAGTGCTTTATAGACATTCATCAAGGCTCACAACTTTCCCTGTGAGATAAATATCAATTTATTATCACAATTTAATGGTGAGGAAACTGAAGTACTGAGGCCTTGCCTACAATGGGGAAAAGTTGGGTGTGAAATTCTCCACTGGAGTAGCTCCACCTGTGGTAACAACAGTGGAGACTGTAGTGTAAACAAGGCTTAAGTGCTTTTACCATCATGTCATCTATCTCACAAGCTCCTGCCCCTATCCATGATTGCACACTTGCTCACTCAAGCTCTTTTTGACCTGAGAAATCGTTGGAAAAGTGAGTGAAAGGAGACTGTATTTCAGAAATGGAGAAATTAAAAAATAAAATACCCACAACACTGCACAGCAAAGGCAAAACAAATTTGCCATGTTCCATTTGAAATTCTCACATAGCTAAAGGTCTGATCCTGCACACATTTAAGTCAATGGTAAAGTTTCCATTTATTTCAGGATCTGAGTAGAGGATCAAGCCCTACATAACCTGTAGATGAACAATTTATTTTACAACATGGTTTGGAAATACTGTTACTATCTCAGTAAATGGTGTAGATGGCACCCAACAAACCCTGGTATTTTATAGCTACTTCCCAGAAGGAAGACCATTCTGTTCACATACAATAGCGTGTGACAAAGGAAGAACTTCTCAGCAGGAAGTGACTGCATGGTCAAGCCTGGAGAAATCTGCAGGCAGATCCTGCTGTAAATCAGCATAACTCAAGCATAACTGAAGTCAACAGAGCTATGCCAACAGAGCTTGATCTTGATCTTCCATTATCTGGCCCACATTTACTTTAAGTGCAACACCAAGAATACGGAAACAGGGGTGAAATTCTGGCTCCATGAAAGTCAGTGGGACTTTTGCGATTGACTGCAATGGAACCAGGATTTTACCCATGGTGAAGGCGGCTACTGAAAACTCTTGGCCAGCTTCCGCACAGTTACTGCACAGCATGAAAGCACAGTAACTCCACTGAAGTCAAATTTCCACACTCAAATCCCATTTACATCAGGGTTACTGAGTAGAATTTGGCTCTAAAAATTGAGAAGAATAGGATTCACAGAGAATTAAGACAAACACTTAGCAGTACTCAGAACAAGACAGATACAGAGACCAGACATACTGTAGATTTTGATGTCAGCTCTGACAGCTACCGTGATGTTTAGTGTGTGTATGTTGACAGCTGAAGATGAGGGGCTAAGCAGAAGGAAAATCTCCCACTCTTGAGACACTAAATTATTCAACTTAATTGATGCAAATGACTGAGACTTAACTAAACTATAACATGAGCTACGGCTCAGAGACATATGATGCATGCCAATTTACAGCACTTTACAGTAAATTTTTACTAACTAAACACTAATAACTGATCAAAGTTATCTCTGGTATAAGGGAAATTAGTTTTCCTTTTTTCAAATTTAAATCCTTTATATGTAGTTTGACTAAAATCAGGAAGGGATATGGAATGACTAGAGAGATTTGGTCCAGATCTAGGATAGGACATACATTGAAACAAATAGATGAAGTGCAACAACAACAACAAAATCCATGCCACAACATTTGCGCGGCACACAAAGCTTCCATTATCACACTAGCTTAAAAATTATTTTGGAAAAATACCCTGAGTTGACTGCTATGCCATGCTGAGTGGGCTGGTATATATTTCCTTGATTTATTTTACAGTCTCCCATTATTCCCTCTGTCTAAACAATTTTTCCATGTCATTAATTGTTTTGCAACGAGGTAAATAAGAGACAGACTTTTTCCCCACTGTGCATCGGTTCCTCTCATTTTGTTTTGTTCTGTGCTGTTTCATGTGCTCTTCTGGCTGAGACAAGTAACTGGAGATCTTGCAGAACTTTGGCAACAATATGAGAGTTTCTGGGAGAATTTTCAGAGAGCTTTGCCAAGCTTGTGCAGCAGCTATCATACTTGTGACGATACAAGACTATTTCATTGCGGTTGCATGCCAAAGTGAAGCCTATTCAAAACACCTGTTTTGTGAAGTGTAATTACCAAGCAATATAAAAATCTTGGTTTCCCAAAACATATAGTGGAGCAGTGGTTCTTCATCTTTTTTCACTCTGGCCACGATTTTCAAGAGTGACTAGCAATTTTATGTGCCTGTACTTTTGCATGCCCAGTTTGAGACAATCTATTTCCCTTAAATGCTAAGCACCAGCACTAACCATCAATAGGTGTCTCAGCTGGACACCCAAAAATTGGAGGACCCTGGATAAAAGCCATCAAGGTCTGACCCTAAATACCTTACATATTTATTGGTGCGGATCAAAAAATCACATTTGAAGAATCTTTACCCTCTCAATTTTTCAAGAAAGAGATCATCTTGTGTGTCTGCTTCCCCTTCCAATTCTCCTTTTTCCTGGCATTTTTGGAGTCTTCTTTTGATGTTCTGTAGACTAAGCTCCATACATCAGTGATGGTCCAAAAATGGTCTCCCAAGGGAGCAGGGTCAGGCTCATGTATGAGAACCACTGTGTTGGTTACATTAAATGGACTGGGAAAAATGGGAGAAGAAGAGATACACTCCCTGTTGCAGTTTAAATATAGTTGTCCAGATCCTCGGTTGGTGTAAATCAGGGTAGCTCTTTGATTTAAGCCAGCTGAGAATCTGGCAAATGGAGTGCAAAATAAGATGCCAAGGAACTGCGATAATACATTTCTTATAATGTGAAACACTGAAGTGCCGAATAATAGAACTTCATCCCATTATATTATGTTTTATTAAAATCTATTGCTGCCACTGGGATTTATGAAAACATTTACCTAATTGCATGACCAACATTTACTTGTTCTTTGCTTTTAAGAGCAGGTTTTTCCTCACTGGCAGAGTGCTTTCACAATATTATAGACAAGAATACTTAAAGAACAGATAGAAAACACACATATTTCAGGGACTGCATGGTTTAGGAAATTGGAAATGGATTCTGGGAGCTTTATATCATTGGTGGTTCAAATCCAGTCTGAGTTGGTAGTGACCAAGATAAGTTACCAGATGGCTTTTCAGTTCCCTCTATGAAATGAATTTGATAGTTTCAGTCCACTATCCTGTGAAAAAGTGCCCTTATCACAAAAAGCACTATCTATATTTCAGTTGCACCTACAGTCCACCACTGAGATCAATTCCCTATTGCCAACTCTTATGATTTAGTTATAAGTCTGATGATAATCATTGTTTTCTATAAAGCCCCACCTCCTGGAGTCAAGTGGATATGTGATGATTTCAGCCTTTATTCTTAAAGAAAATGTAAGTTTCTAGCCAGCGTGGCTGTGAAAAAAGATCCAAAATGTGACCCCAGAGTACCGTAAAGGCTCAAAAAGCAGAAGGCAAATAAAAGCACACCAAATCTATTATGTTTACATAATCTCATGATTTTAAAGCACTCTCTTTATTTTTGGCAAGCCTGACTCATGATTTTTGAACATTTGGGATTGGCAATACTGGTGATAGTACTTGCCCTGAAAAGCTTTCAGTCTAAATAGACAAGACCATCAAAGGTTAGGAGGAGAAACACGGGCACAGAAAGATGAAGTGACTTCCTCAACATCACACAACGGGTCTGGCAGAACCAGGAATAGACTCTAGGTCTCCCAATGCCCCATTTGGTATCCTATTCTCCCAACACCAATGACCCTATTTGGCAATGCTGGTGAGAGTCTGAACAGACAGACAAAGAATTAATGATGAAGGAGACTGAACAAATTTCTTGCTCTAATGAGGTGGTCTCTGAAGATCAGGGTTGCAACGCATTGACAGCGTAGCATCGACCAGTTTACACAGCTGTAGCTCATGCTGCACTTGCTGTGTGGATAATCAGAGGACTTTGGGCCAGAATCTGTTGACGTACTCTGCTGTAATCTCCATTGAAGTCTGGCCCTTCAATTTTTCAAGACTGTTAATGTGGAAACTTTCATGAGGACTAAATTTACACAATGTTTTTAAAAGAAGAAATCCCATATCTTTTAGGAAAGAATACCACCAATCACAGCCCAGACTCAGCATTTAAGCACGTGTGTAAATTTACTTGTGCAAGTAAATGGGATTCTGATGGGGTGTGCAGTTACATATGCGCTCACATATCTGTGGCTCAGGACCCACAAGAGAAGTGCAATATTATAGTTCCCAAATCTGTGGACAATTTACCATGAAATGTTGATTCATAATTCTTCTCATGCTTTAATGAATAAATTATACATGTATTTTAAGATAACGATACAGGCCACTTCATAAACATTGTCTTTGATGCAAAAGATCAGACAACTGTTACTGTTTTTTATTAGTGGGGGAGGGAGCTCGGGTTGGCGTCAGCAAGACAGACCATTGTATGTATAATATCAGCGACTTAAGTTTACTCTGAGTTGGCTCCTTTGTAAATTCTCCAGGCTCCATGAAATCCAGAGTTGGGGCTGATAAAAACACTTAAAAATAAAAAGGCATCAAAAGAGCATTTCATAAATGCAGCATATTTTATAAAAAACAATTTCAAATCTGATCCAGGTAGACATAAAATTTTAGGAATAAGTTCAAAGCATGGTTCAAAAAACCTTGATATGCTCCCTTAAAATACAAAAGAGACTACAGATGCATGTTTGGGAGAATCTTTTGCGTGTGTGTGTGTGTGTGTGTGTGTGTGTGTGTGTGTGTGTGTGTGTGTGTGTGTGTGTGTGTGTGTGTGTGTGTGTGTGTGTGTGTGTGTGTGTGTGTGTAAACAGAATTAGGAGTAAATGCTCTATATTTATATCCTTCCATACTGAAGCTCTAAATTGCATATTTTTGCTCTTCAATATTGTTCTTTATTTTTCCTATGACAAACAATTGCTATGGAGAGGAAATAATTACTTTTATTAAACAGGCAGTAGCTTACTCTGTCTCGTACACCTTTTAGACAATTTTGTATATAAAGGAAGCCAACAGAGCCCATACTGTGGGCTCACAGTATCGGAAGGTCCATCTGAAATGGGAGCAGAGTAGTGGAAGACTTCCCCAACCTCTTAGTCAAGGGCCCAGACTGTCTGTAAGCAGAAAGGGGCAGCTAAAGAACAGGCTGGTCAAGGCTATTTGTATGTAACCCCCACTTGGAGTTTGCCTGCTCCTGGACTTTTGAACTGAGCTTCTAGGGGACCTACCAAAAGGAATACAACTAAAATGGCTACCAGAGCGCTCTGACGCCATTTGCCAGCATACTTGGGGTTGGAGTGGGGACAGAAGGAACTAGAAGCCTTTGCTGGGGCCAATAGAGAGGATTCTGCATACGGTGATACGGACAAGTGGTCCACTGGGCCAGTGACAAGCCAGAGCGGCACAACCTCCAGCGAGAGGGCATTCTGACTCTGCAGCCCTAAGGAGAGACTTTAGATTTTAGTTTTAAGATTGGAAGCTGAGAGAGAAACAGCACAACTGAGGAAGTCTCTGTTAAACTGACACTCCCTCCTAAGGGAGTTCTTGCACGGCTGTGAGATTATTTTCTTTACTTTCACCTTATATTACTACATTTAAACTCTCTAATCATCTCAGGCTCACTTATGAAGATACTAGGATCAAGAAGGGTGTTCCACAAAGTCTTTTAAGCTCCTAAACGGGCCTGCACTTTTTGTACTGAATCGTTCTTAAGAGAAATACATGGTCATATTCTAATCCACTCTTCTACTACTGGGGAATCAGACTTTAGTATTCATAAAATATTTTCAACCCTTCCAGTATCAAAACCTCATATTATTTCACATCATCTACACAAGGTCCCTTGGTATCATCTGTCAAGTTATTATTTATAGACATCCATCCTAGTAAGATAGGTCAGGTACCCATGGTCTAAAACTCCAGCTATTGCTGATATTTGCTGAGCAAAGCTGATTGGGGACAGCAGTAGCACTCTAACACAAGAACATAAGAATGGCCATACTGGGTCAGACCAATGGTCCATCTAGCCCAGTAGCCTGTCTTCCAACAGTGGCCAAAATGCCAGGTGCTTCAGAGAGAATAAACAGAACAGGTAATCATCAAGTGATCCATCTCCTGTCGCACATGTCCAGCTTCTGGCAAGCAGAGGCGAGGCACACTTCAGAGCATGGTTTTGCATCCCTGCCCATCCCGCCTAATAGCCACCGATGGACTTAATCTTCATGAACTTTTCTAATTCTTTTTTGAACCCTGTTATACTCTTCGCCTTCACAACATCCTCTGGCAAAGAAGATGTCTGCCATATCTTCTTCTCCCCCTGACACTCCACATGCCTCTTCACCAAGGTAATTTTAAAAAACGTTGTCCTGAGTTTATTTTAATATGAATCTTTGTTGTTTATTACACAGATGCCTTAACCCCAATAATGAACATTTAACATTTCAATGTTTCAAAAGTGAGTCTTTATATAATAGAAACATCAGCAGAGATTATATCTACACATGCTTATGATCAGATTTAACTACTTTTTTCCTTTTCATAGCTTGTAAGATCCACAAATGTTAGAGGTGAGGCTGACAACAGAGGCAAGAAACACAAGGAACTCATTGAACCTATGGCCTTGCCCTTAATAGAGATCATCTGCCCTTGAATTGTTAAAGGAGGTGCACAGCAAGGATAGCCAGAAATACTTTCTCTCTATTTGGTGAGCTAAGAGCTGTGCCTCACCATTCAGATGTGGATCTGCTCCATGGTTTGGTCACAATACAGCTGTAGTATTACAAAAACTTTTCCCATGGACAGATCATGATGTCCACCCAGAAATTACAGCTCGTTCAACATACAGTGGCCTACCTGTTAAATTACACTGCCCAACATGAGTACATCAAATAAGTTCTCTGTAGTGGCTACCTATCCATTACCAGGTACATTTGAAGTGCCTGACCTTTATCTTTAGAACTCATGGATATGAAACTCACTACAACTGGCGAGGAGGCTGAGCTCATATCTTGTCACATTTAAGGTCAAATACCAGTCACATGCATTATGGCGAGTCTTCTAAACTAGCAGAAGTGATTCAGCAGGCAGTGCACAGAATCTTAACCCTTCTCAGAAAATAGCTTAAAGGCTGGGGAGGAATAAGGATCGTCTCCTAGTCAAGGTGCAAGACTGAACAGCAAGAGAACTGGATACTAACCCAACTCCACCGCAGACTTCCTATATGACATTGGGTAGGTTACTTCACTTCTCTGTACCTCAGGTCCCTCATTTGGAGAATAGGCATAATGGTATTTCCGTGGCAAACATGGGTAGTTGTGAGTCTTAGTTCATTGATGTGTATGGAGATTCTAATGTAGACAGCACTGCATGAGACAAAAATATTAGTGAAAAACTTGGGTGTGGGTGACCAGAGAGAAGGTGAAATCTTGGTCCTACTGAAGTCAAAAGGGGGCTTTGCCAGGATGTCACTCAGGGAATCTTAATCCTCACTCTTGACAGAATTCCTTAACTTTAGGTAACTGGTGTCCAGATACCATGGTGATTTCTTTTAGAAACATTAATTAAACATTTCCTGCCAGTAACATAGTCTATTTTAAAAAAAAATGATGGTAGAATAAAGCAGGAATTGAAGATGAAATTTAAGTGAATTCATCATGATTTCAAATAAATAAAATAGCTGCTGAAACACGCTGGGGAGTTTCCAAATCCTAACTAGCAGGGCAAATGGGAGGAAGGGGAGTCATTGTTTGGTGCTTCTGACCTAGGAAGAGAAGTAAAAAAAATCAGAGGCAGGAAAGTAGACGGAATATTTAACGTCCCTAAAAATCAGAGGCAGGGATGTTTAACATCCTTTTATTTACCCACTTCATTTAGTAAATGCATTAAATTAAACTGCAGATGTTCTGCTGTCAGTGCAGTGAGCAAGCTGCTGAGTGTTAGTGGGCTGTTTCATGATGGAAACATTTTATGTACTGTAAATAAACAAACACTATTTTGTTAATTAGTTAATGAATTATTTTTAAAAATGCTCCATTAGGCTCTTTACAGCCCAAGTAGCTGTAGTTCCTGTTTTTAATAGAGACCCTGCACTAGAAAATGCAGAATGCTCAAGCTCACAGAAATTGCAGATCATGAACAACTAATTATCACTAGTACACCCATGTTTTATGTTATTATACATTATCTATAGTATTTCTATACCCAAGACCACCAAAGCCATGACACTAGAAATAAGAAATCCAGTCTGTGGGAGGGATGTCAAGAATTAAGGTTTATAAATCAGTGGAAGGTATAAAAGATTATTAATGATGAAGAGACTCCTTGAATAGGTTCAATATGAATTGGGAGGGAGGCCAATAACTGGTAAATTCTGAAGAGCTGCATTCTCAGTTATATACGTACCATCAAATCAGTGTCTGAAATAACAGCAAACTGAAGATTTTCAAGAATAAACAGTCCACTCAGGATTCCGATAGATGGAACTGTACAAAAATAAATAAATAAATCCTGTATCTGACTGTATTTCATTGCATCACTGTGCTCATATGATTCAGGCTGCTAGCTGTGTGGTAAAGTTTTTAATAGACAGATGGCTAATTTTACAATTCCAACCCAATTTCTTAATGGACCAACTCCAAAGATCCAGTGTTAGTGTAATGCCATGGATAAAGGTCAGCAGAACACAAAGCAGAACATATGCTCATGTCAGCATTTTCACATAGTCTTCTTTAACAGAATATACAGCGCTAAGCTGAGGGATTTGCACTGGCTCAACACTAGCACCATATGGGTGGCCTGTTGCAAAGTAATGATGGCCTAAGCATAGAATCTTAATCAGGTACTGATGGCCAATGAATCAAATAGCACCACACAAGTAATCAGTAAGTGATTAAAAAAAAATGACCGAAGATGTATTGCTGAAATTACTCCGCTAACTAGAGAAGTGATTTTGTCTCAACTATAGCCTGTCATGTCATTACCTCTTAATCTGAGCCCCAATCTTTCTCTCTTGGCACAAATCTCTCGAGAAATATAAGAAACTTAATGTCTAGTAGTTATACACTTTTACATATGTAATGGAAACGGAGCAGTGATGCTATTGTGTTACCATTTGGAGATATTGATTTATTTCAGTCATTTGTTAAAGGTGCACATGAACTGTTCTAATCCTATTTATAGTTTAAGGTATTCAGTAGAAAAACTTGATACAGTATTATTTGTTGACAGTGTAACACTATTGTTACAGATTTCATAGCATGCCAAGCCCAGCTAGCTTTACTCACATGAGTAATTCTGTTTAAGCCAGTGGAATTATTGGTATGAGTAAAGTGAGCAAGATTTGGTCCTGCAGTATATCCTGCATTATAATTTGATTACAGAATGTGTCTGCATTTGATGATCATTTTGGGAGGAACTGCAGACAGACAGTATCATAGAATATCAGGGTTGGAAGGGACCTCAGGAGGTCATCTAGTCCAACCCCCTGCTCAAAGCAGGACCAATCCCCATTTTTTGCCCCAGATCCCTAAATGGCCCCCTCAAGGATTGAACTCGCAACCCTGGGTTTAGCAGGCCAATGCTCAAACCACTGAGCTATCCCTCCCCCCTCTAATACTTAACCCAGACTGATGCTTTGCAGAAGAGCACAGGCAATGCAATTTTTCTGTATTCCAGAGGAAAGGATCTGCGTGATTGCCCTGCATGGGAGGCTCAGGGCTGCGATACGGGTTGGCCAGAGGCAATGCCATGGGATCTGGGTTTAGGCAGATTGTATTCCCACTGCCCCATTCACCCCCAACTTCCATGCACTGGGGGGACAGCAGCCATTACTCTAATACATAGACTGTGATAGTGGCTGTGAAACTGTATTGCCACATCTTGGACCCAGTTTCAGGGGTGAATTTCAGCTTCTCAACTCATCTGCAGTTCCGCACTACCGGAAGTGCAGATTTTGCAAGGCACTTAAACTCACCCTTAACTTCAAATTTATGAGTAATCCCATCCTTATTCATCAAAGCACTTGAGGTCAATGGAGTTTAACCACATGCTTAGGGGCCAGAGTCCAATATTTGGACTTTCCCCTCAAAGTGGGTTTCACCCTTATATATACATACATATATAAAATAAATCTTAAGTAAAAATAAAACATTTCTAAATGGCTCCTTGATCTATGGTGCTGCTAGTTTTTCCACAGTAAGGAGACGCAAGGCCAACATGAGATAAGAATGCAACACAGAAATATCAGTGCACTGTAACTAAAGACTCTGGACCTTAACTTCTATGAAGAATATTCTATTTTTACCCTAAAGTAATAGATCAAAATACAGAGGCTCTGTGCTCGCAAACTGGGGGGGGGGGGGTTAAGTGATTTTAAATCTCTTTTTAAAAATCTTTTGTTAAATCTGCTTTGAAATCTCTGGGAAGCTTTCCTCTCTAGGTTTCATGTTCTGAAAATGACTGGAAACCTGACCAGCCATTTCAAACGTGTCCACAGTAGTTTTATTTAAAACAACGTGAATAAGTGGAACAAAGCCTAACACTCCATATATACAAATCAGACTTCAGTTTTGCGAGAAGAATAATGCTGAAACCTCAAATTTAGTAAGTAAATACTTCCATTAAATTAATGTTAATTGTTTATTTAAAAACCTGAAAAGTATTGCATTTCCTTTTACCCAACAGGTTGTGTTAGTCTCTTCCAGACTGTTTGTTTTATATTCAAAATAATTCTAGTAAAATGACAGGACATTTACTTTTGAGATTTTTTGTAGATAAAGTTTAGGAGCAATTTAAAAAATGAAAAAAACTCTCTCACTAAGCCTAATAGATAAAAGTTAATTACAACAGAAAAACCTCAAAGAAACTCAGATAATTATTCTAACTAACTCAAATACTTAGGAACAAAAAGCCTTATAAATATATACAAAATCCAAATGATCAAAATCTTCATAGTTAATAGAAATATGGAATGTTCTGTCTGAACTGGAAGCCTGTAAAGGAGCATTTAGGCTAAATACAAAACATAGTTTGAAGAAACTTTAGACATGTGCAAAATTATTTTGAAAGGGAAAAAGGAAAAAAGAAAACCCCCAGAAATTAGGCCAGTTTTTAGGCTACAAGCCAACTGTTTGCTCTACTTTGCTTTATTTATTAGTTCTTAAGGTATTTAAAACTTGAGCATTAAAACTGCAGAATGATTTGCAAATGAATGCAGTTGCAGTTGTGAAAATATAACTCACAGCTGAATGTGGGTTATTCAGACAAATGGCTGCTTTGTTAGAGGAGGGGAAGTGAAGTTCTGTGTTAATTTATTACAAACTGCAGCATTTCAACCCTGATGTCCAGGCAACAATGTTTTTTATTTCAAGTAATTTATAAGTACTTCCCATAGCACTTAACAGTGATGTCTTTGGTTGTTTCACCATGGTACCAGAGTGTATATGTATTTACTGTGGGAATTTGTTTTTAATAAAACTGTTGTAAGGCATTTTTATTCCTTCTCTTTGTTACATTAAAACATTCGCTGCATAAGTAATGTATTTTATTCCTACTTGAAAGGCAGCAGATTACGGCCAGCACTGTATTTGGTTGTGTAAAATAATGACAGGGTAAGTAATGTCTCAAGCAAAGCAAGCTATTTCACTTGCCACTGTATCTTTTTTCTGTCTTGGTGTGATCAAGATAGACCCAGGACTGGGTCTGTCCTAAGTTAAAGTGAAAAACACGAAGGGGAAATAAAATAAAGGAAAAGAAACCAAATTATTATGTCGGACTAACCAGAATTAATTATAGTAGCATATTTTAGCAATGCTAGTGTTATAGTTCTTGAAGACTTTCCATTATAAATGCTTTGAGGGATTTATTACAGGGCCATGAAAATTAATTTTGGATTATTTGGTTTACAGGCTGCCACCTCAGAGACTGGCACACAAATGGACTGCTTAAGGGAGTACACAAGTACTAGTTCTATATATCCACACCCAGGACTACGATGGGACTTTTTGTCATACAAGTTTTTTTCCCGATCCAAAAAAATGAATAGATTTTAAGGCCAGAAGGGACAATGATGATTATCCAATTTAACCAAGTGATGACAAATTCACCATGTCCCCAGGTAAGCAGTTCAAATGGTTAATTATTCTCACTGTTAAAAATGTACACATTACTAGTCTGAATTTATCTAGCTTCAGCTTCCAACCACATGATCTTCTTTTGCCTTTTTATGCTAATTAAAGAGTCATCTACCATCAGAAATATTTTTCCCATACAAGGAATAAGTACTTGTAGATCATGACCTCATCTGGAGTAGGGACGTTTTAATATTTTTTGAAAAATTGTTTCACAAATCCCTAGTTATTAGGCCAAAATTGATGTTCTTAATGATGATCTTATTTCATTGCTCTCCCAATGATTTGTGTTTCTTCAGTTTATTGTTGCAGCTGTCAGGAAAAAAATTATAGGCGGAAAACAAAATGATAGGCTAAATTCAACTTTTGGCATGCCCTACACCACAAAGTTAGGTCAATGTAAGTCACCAGGTCTTACTTTTTGTGCATGTGTTTTTATTCACATTTGTCCCTGGCCAACGTATGCACCATGGTCAGCCTACTGATGTCTTCGCAGTGCAAGTGTAGACCCTGCATGACCCGTGTTGACCATCGGAAGCGAGTGAACTTCTGGCTGGGGGAGGCTAGCCCCTGACTCTTCTCCCCCCGCGGACCTGCCCCCCTCCAAGCCACCAGCACCTCCCCAAATGCTAGGCGGGCAGGCCAGTGGCACATGGCCCCCAAGCGTAGGGTGGGTGGCACGCACCCCCCCTCAGTGCCCCAATCCCCCCAGCCTCCCCAAGCAGCCCCAGCTCCTCCCCACCCTGAGCCCCGGGTGGTGCAGCCCCAGCACACGGGGATCCTCAGTGCTGGGCACTCCAACCACCCCAAGTCCTGGCTGCCCTAGTCCTGCCCCGGCAACACTGAAGAGGAGCATTCTGCCTGGGCTGGGGCCAAGGGAAAGCAGGAAGGGGCTTCGGGGAGGAGCATGGGCGGGGCCACGGCGGCCTGTCTGGGGAGGCACAACCTTCCCCAGCCTATGTGCTGCGCCGCACATGGTGTTGACCACAAACAGTCAGCTATCCTGCTCTGGTCACAATTATAAACTTCACAACCCAGAGGTCACAGACACCGGAAGCCACTCCACCTTCTAAAGCTCCCCAGGCATTTTTGAAATACCCTTTCTTAATCATCCACTTGTACAGCATACCTAGCTGCTTTTCCTTATTGTGTGCAACTGCCCAACCAACCATGCCAGCTCCATGCACTAGACATGCACCTGCCTGAAACAGACAGAAGATATTGAATCTCCTGGGCCCATGTGGAGAAGAAGCCGCGCAAGCACAGCTGCAGTCCAGCCATAGAAACATAGACAGCTACAAAATGATTGCACAGGGCATGCAGGCAAACGGGTACAACTGGGATCAGCAGCAGTGCCATGTAAAAGCGAAGGAGCTGTGGCACCATGTCATAAGGCCAGATTTCCAATTAGGCACAGTAGGCACATGCCTAGGGGCACCAGTGTTCTAGGGGCACCTTACCTCTCTAAAACTGTGTGCAACACGAAGGTCAGCTGTAGGCTGGGGAGGGGATACGGAAGACGCTGTGCCTAGGGGTGCATACGGTGTAAATCCAGCCCTGCCAGGGAGGGCACCAATCGATCTGATGCTGAGCCACAGATCTGACAGCTTTACAAACTACACACCACACTTGGTGGAGATCCAACCAGCACCTTGAAAACCACCCTGGATACCTCGCTGGAGCCCAAGACAGAGACCACTGCCATGAACAGGGAGGAGGTGGTGGTGCAGGAAGAGAGAGAGGGGAGATGCAGCAGGGTGACCAGCTGTGCCACAAGCCAGGACCCTTTTGTAGGGGTACTGGAATAATTTGTATAGTGAGGGTGCTGAAAGCAAATGAACCAAACTGTAAATCCTGTATATGATGGAAATCACTTCAAGGTAGGGGGTACTGCAGCACCCCCAGCACCTCTAGTTCCAGCACCTATGCAGTCTAGCCAGCCCTACCAGTCAAGCATAGATGAGCCCAGTGAAAGGGAAGGGAATTCAAGCAAGTGTGTGCATGCATTTTTTCTTACAAAGTTCAAATTTAAAGATGGCACCCATCTCATCCCCAAGTTAACAAAAGACAGGCATTGACTTGTCATTGTTTTACTTGTATGAGACGAGGTAGCAGTACAACAAACAGAGGTAGAATTGGTATTCGCTTTTCATTCCCCTTTTGGGCTAGGCCGGGGTGGTGGGGAGGGTGCGGTGCAGTTTATTTATGTGCATTGGGATGTCCCTTGTATCCTCCTGAGAGATCATTATGAAATTTTTCATGGAGATTCTCTGCAATCTTTTCCTGAAGGCTAGCAGCATATGGACCCGGGCAGCGTCAGGACACCAGCAGCTGCTGTGCTTTCTCTGACTCTGTTACTCTCAAGGGTGAGACATCAGCTAAAATCACCATTCCTGGGAAAACAGTGCCAATATTCAGTGCCAGTGCCCTATATGTTTACCCTGGAATAGGGACTGAGATTTTATTTTGACATTTCTCCCCAGCTCCCCCACACTCGCATTCAGAATCATAGAATCATAGAATATCAGGGTTGGAAGGGACCTCAGGAGGTCATCTAGTCCAACCCCCTGCTCAAAGCAGGACCAATCCCCAACTGAATCATCCCAGCCAGGGCTTTTTCAAGCCTGACCTTAAAAACTTCTAAGGAAGGAGATTCCACCACCTCCCTAGGTAACGCATTCCACTGTTTCACCACCCTCCAAGTGAAAAAGTTTTTCCTAATATCCAACCGAAACCTTCCCCACTGCAACTTGAGACCATTACTCCTTGTGCTGTCATCAGCTACCACTGAGAACAGTCTAGATCCATCCTCTTTGGAACCCCCTTTCAGGTAGTTGAAAGCAGCTATCAAATCCCCCCTCATTCTTCTCTTCTGTAGACTAAACAATCCCAGTTCCCTCAGCCTCTCCTCGTAAGTCATGTGTTCCAGTCCCCTAATCATTTTTGTTGCCCTCCACTGGACGTTTTCCAATTTTTCCACATCCTTCTTGTAGTGTGGGGCCCAAAACTGGACACAGTACTTCAGCTGAGGCCTCACCAATGTCAAATAGAGGGGAACGATCACGTCCCTCGATCTACTTATACATCCCAAAATGCCATTGGCCTTCTTGGCAATAAGGGCACACTGTTGACTCATATCCAGCTTCTCGTCCACTGTAACCCCTAGGTCCTGTTCTGCAGAACTGCTGCCTAGCCATTCGGTCCCTAGTCTGTAGCGGTGCATGGGATTCTTCCGTCCTAAGTGCAGGACTCTGCACTTGTCCTTGTTGAACCTCATCAGATTTCTTTTGGCCCAATCCTCTAATTTGTCTAGGGCCCTCTGTATCCTATCCCTACCCTCCAGCGTATCTGCCTCTCCTCCCAGTTTAGTTTCATCTGCAAACTTGCTAAGGGTGCAATCCATACCATCCTCCAGATCATTAATAAAGATATTGAACAAAACCGGCCCACTGACCCTTGGTGTACTCCACTTGATACCGGCTGCCAACTAGACATGGAGCCATTGATCACTACCCGTTGAGCCCGACAATCTAGCCAGCTTTCTATCCACCTTATCATCCATTCATCCAGCCCATACTTCTTTAACTTACAGGCAAGAATACTGTGGGAGACCGTGTCAAAAGCTTTGCTAAAGTCAAGGAACAACACATCCACTGCTTTCCCCTCATCCACAGAGCCAGTTATTTCGTCATAGAAGGCAATTAGATTAGTCAGGCATGACTTGCCCTTGATGAATCCATGCTGATTGTTCCTGATCACTTTCCTCTACTCTAAGTGCTTCAGAATTGATACCTTGAGGACCTGCTCCATGATTTTTTCCAGGGACTGAGGTGAGGCTGACTGCCCTGAAGGTCCCAGGATCCTCCTCCTTCCCTTTTTTAAAGATGGGCACTACATTAGCCTTTTTCCAGTAGTCCAGGACTTCCTCCGATCGCCATGAGTTTTCAAAGATTCTTTTCAAAGAATGCCTGACTCAGATGAGAGGAGAAAGAAGAGGACTAGGGAAGACATGTTCAGCGAGATCCTGCAACCAGTGCTGCCCTGGACCACGAACATAAGGCCTGGAGGACTGATATGGCAGATCACGTGGTGAAGGAAAGAGCAGACAGAAGGACAAGAAGCAATGGGCTTAAATTGCAGGAAGGGTGGTTTAGGTTGGACATTAGGAAAAACTTCCTAACTGTCAGGGTGGTTAAGCACTGGAATAAATTGCCTAGGGAGGTTGTGGAATCTCCATCACTGGAGGTTTTTAAAAGGAGGTTAGACAATCAACTATCAGGGATGGTCTAGATAATACTTAGTCCTGCCATGAGTGCAGGGGCCTGGACTAGATGACCTCTCGAGGTCCCTTCCAGTCCTATGATTCTATGAAACACCCAGGAGTCCCATGAGGAAAAGGGAGAGGCCATAATGGGTCCTCCCAGGCAGCAAAGTCAAATACTGCAGAACCTGGTTGACCTACAGGTCCAAAAATCCCATACTATCTACCCTTTCCAGTCCTTGGAGAACTCCATGGTAGCAGGTTCCCATACTTCTCAATATGCCATGAGGCACCATGCGCTGTATTATTACCCCTACCACTCCACACTGGGGAACAAGAAGGAAAACCACAGCTACACATACATGGACCTATGAGAACCGCGTTCGGTGTATGTAGTCACAACAGATTACATTCATACACTGAACTAGACAGAAACGTTTGCTGCCTTTCCAATTTTAAAGTTCCATTCCATTAATAGATGTTAAAAGTTTGTACGGCTTTTCCTATTTTATGTATGTTGATTCTCTGCACTATTCTTGCCACCCAGTAAATTTTTGGAGTATAAAAGTTCACAATACATACTGCATAATGCAGAGCAGTACTCAAATGTAAATGTACAGCAAACACCACAGATCTAACTGATTCATGAAAACTCCGTGTCAAGGTTCCTTCCCCACTCTGAACTCTAGGGTACAGATGTGGGGACCTGCATGAAAGACCCCCTAAGCTTATTCTTACCAGCTTAGGTTAAAAACTGCCTCAAGGTACAAACTTTGCCTTGTCCTTGAGCCCTATGCTGCCACCACCAAGCATATTAAACAAAGAACAGGAAAAGAGCCCACTTGGAGACGTCTTCCCCCCAAAAATATCCCCCCAAGCCCTACACCCCCTTTCCTGGGGAAGGCTTGATAAAAATCCTCACCAATTTGCATAGGTGAACACACACCCAAACCCTTGGATCTTAAGAATAATGAAAAAGCAATCAGGTTCTTAAAAGAAGAATTTTAATTAAAGAAAAAGTAAAAGAATCACCCCTGTAAAGTCAGGATGGTAAATACCTTACAGAGTAATCAGATTCAAAACATAGAGAATCCTTCTAGGCAAAATGTTAAGTTACAAAAAGACACAAAAACAAGAATATACATTCCATTCAGCACAACCTATTTTACCAGCCATTTAACAAAAGGAAATCTAACGCATTTCTAGCTAGACTACTTAATAACTTACCAGAAGTTCTGAGGCGTTATGAAGAGCATTCCTGATCTGTTCCCAGCAAAAGCATCACACAGACAGACAGACCCTTTATTCCTCCCGCCTCCAGCTTTGAAAGTATCTTGTCTCCTCATTGGTCATTTTGGTCATGTGCCAGCGAGGTTATCTTAGCTTCTTAACCCTTTACAGGTGAAAGGGTTTTGCCTCTGGCCAGGAGGGATTTTATAGTTCTGTAATCAGAAAGGTAGTTACCCTTCCCTTTATATTTATGACATGCCCCCCAAATCACAGATAGGGTGAAACAGTGGCTGTGATTTCTTCCTGGAGCTCTAGGAGAAAACAGAGTTAATAAGACACATGCATCTCTAAATATGCTACCAAGTGTATAAAGACTAACAATATTTTCCACATCTCAAGGACAATTATAACCAGTTGATTCTGGGAAACTTTCACGGGACAGTGCATCAGCCACTTTGTTAGAAGCTCCTGAGATGTGTTGGATGTCGAAATCAAAATCTTGGAGAGCTAAACTCCACCAAATAAGTTTTGTTATTTCCCGTGGCGGTATGAAGCCACTGTAGCGCAGCATAGTTGGTTTGCAGGTGGAAACGCTGTGCCCAAATGTATGGGCGTAGCTTTTCCAGAGCGTAGACAATGGCATAACATTCTTTTTCACTGACTGACCAGTTGCTTTCCCTCTCAGACAGCTTCTTGCTGAGAAACACTACAGGGTGAAATTCTTGATCTGGTCCTTCCTGCATTAAAACTGCTCCCACAGCATGCTCAGATGCATCTGTGGTTACTAGGAATGGTTTGTCAAAGTCTGGGGCCCTTAGCACAGGGTCAGACATGAGTGTTGCTTTAAGCTGGTTAAAGGCCTTCTGACACTCTTCGGCCCACTGAACGGCATTTGGCTGTTTCTTTTTGGTTAGGTCTGTCAGTGGGGCGGCGATTTGGCTGTATTGCAGTACAAATCTAACTGATTCATGAAAACTCGCTGTCATATTAATAAATGTACAGCAAGCACCACATAATTCATACCTTCAGTAAAACACAGTCTCATATTTATAAATGTACAGTATAAATGTTCAATGAAGCATATATGCCCATAGTTACAAATGTACAGCAAGCACTACACAATTCCTAACAGCATCCAAAGCTCCAGGCTCAGAGAACCGTCCTGCACAGAACACTACTGCGGCTGATTGCTGAAGTGCTTTTTCAAAGCCTCCCTCTCAGCCACTGCATCTGAGTTTTTGTTATGGGTCTTGTGTCTGGCTGTTCAAAGTTAGCAGACAGCTGCTTCACCTCTGCTCTCCACCCTAGCTACGGCTTTTCCCCTCTTTGTCTCACAGATATTATGCAGAAGCAAACAAACAGCTGAGATATTTTTCTCACTGAGATCCAATCTAATGACTAAACACCGCCCATGTCCCTTCAATCTATCAAAAACACATTCAGCTGTCATTTTGCACCTTTCCTTGCTGCCGTCTATGTGATCAACTACAGCTTCATGACCCAGGGGAGCAAGGGATAGGCTGGGTTCTCAAGAACCATTATTGGCATTTCAATATCAACAACGGTAATCTACCGGTCAGGAAAGAATATCCCTGCTTGCAGCTTTCTGAATAGGTCTTGTGTTCTTAAAGATGTGAGGGTCATGCACCTTCCCTGATCAGCCCACACTGATATCAGTGAAGAGTCCCTGTGATCCACCAATTCTTGAATAGCTAGAATGGTAGCCCTGTCTGGTGACAAACTCTGATGCCAAAATAGGTTGGTGAGTGCCATCTATAGTCCCGTCACAGTTCAGGAACCCCATTGCTGCAATGCTGTGCACATTGCCAAGAGTTACAGTCCTGCGTAACAGGAGATGACTGATGGCCCTACACACTTGCATGGCAAAGGCCCCCATTGTGGATTTTCCAACTCCGAAATGATTTACCACTGACCGGTAGCAATTTGGTGTTGCAAGCTTCCAGAGTGTGATCGCCACTCACTCCTCCACTGTCAGTGAGGATCTTCCACTGTCAGTGATCTCAGGCTGGTGTCCCTGTGCTGGAGGGCTGTGGTAAGCTCAGCACACACATCTAAGAATGTGGCCTTTTGCATCTTAACGTTCTCCAGCCACTGCTCATTGTCCCATATCTGCTTTCCAAAGTGATCCCACCAGCCAGTGCTCATTCCTGAGGCCCAGCAGCAATGCTCCACCATCTGCAGCTGCTCCAGGAAGCCCATCAACCACTTGAATTGTTTTTTTTGCTATGTCCCTCAGCAAACTATCCCTGAAGAAATCCTCCTCTCCCCTGTTGTTGCGGTGCTTCCTGAGAGTCTGCAAATACAGGGGAATTGTGCATCTTGTATTTGCAATGTTCATAAGAATAACTCAGAGCTCTGTGGGCTCCATGCATCTGTCAGAGATGGCAGACACCAAAAAGTATCATGTTGGTTTGTCAGATTTTAAAAAAAAAAGGTGTGAAAATTATAGGATATGGATGGCATTAGAAGATGGAGAAAGTTGCTTGCTGGGAACTTGATCCTTATCTCCTCCAGATCCCTGTGCAATTCATTTTTACCTCACAACACACTGAATAATTCCCAAAAGTCACTGCTCCAGATAGCAGTGAATAGCACACTGGGATACCTACCCATGGTTCACTGCCCTTTGCATCATCACAAGCACTCCTGGTGAGGTTGTGCAGCACTGACTCAAGCAGCCAAGTATGCACACGCTCAAGTGACACACAAACTTTGGTGGCTCTACACCAATGTAACGTGTGCCAATCCAAATTTGTACTATAGATATGACCTTAGTGCAAGTCCTTCTAGTTCCTTAGCATAATTCCATTGCAGGGATTTAGCCCTAATATACTAGCACTAGATCAAGCCTCTTAATAACATTAGTAACTAATTTTGTAATAGAGATTGATACATGTTAATATAAAGTGATATGTAACAGAAGTTGATAGATACGGAAATATGTGATCCAGCTGAACGTAATTCAGATGATGTGTTCCCTTGAACAATAGCAAAGAAAGCAACCTTTTGGGTGCTCTGCTCTAAAACCCAAAGAGACGTCATTTATTACCCATCCTAATCTCTTCTCCCAAGAGAGAGGAAAACACTTGTCATTGGCTACCCATTTCTGTACTCCAAGGGCAATGCTGAAGAAAAGGCAACTAATGGCCTCGTTCTTCCTTCTAGCAGCCTGGAGCTGTGTTCTTGATTGTTATAAGGCTGGCCTTGCTCCAGGCACTTTCTGTGCTGTATCATATGTTCTCCAGCTCACACTGACACTGCTTGTGGGGAGCACACCCCAGAACATCTTTGCATAAGGGCTCTCAAAAAATTCTCACCTCCAACGAAATCAAAGAACTGTTTATTGGGTTTGCCTCATATTTTTGTCTTAAATTCTGCAAAAATGAAAGACAGCTTCCCTGTGGAAAAATACCCATTTCAATGACACCCCCACTCCTCTGCCCCACACAACCACCCAAAACCCAGCAAAACTCCTTGTCCAAGCAAATGCAGAAAAATCCACAAGTTCACTCACAGAAAACCTAAGTATGCATTCAATTTTTTTCTCAGGATCATATTTATAAAATCTTGTGAACACTAACAGTCTCATACAGGCTAAACTTGTGGCTTTCTCATTTTGCTTCATTTTAAGTAGATTTGAACATGGAATGGCGACAACTTCTCCTTAAACTTGGTTCAATTTGACACACTGTAAGCTACCTCTAAATAATTAGTTATATTTCCTTTCTGAAGGCAAAACAGTAACACTTAGCATTTTATGGGGCTTTCTGTATTACTAAATTACAACAACAAATTAATTAAACAGGGCGAAATCAGAGACTGATTAGCATGAAAGTCAATCTGTGTGCACAGGACTTGAATGCTAGCAGCAGTTTCGGCATCTCCGTAAATAGTTCTCTTAAAGAACCAGTTTAGTTTTACAAGCATGGAGTTCTCTTATATTATGACACAACATGTGTACTATGAACATGAAATACGGTGGCAGTGATCAGGCTAGTGAGGCCCACGGCAAAGAAGAGAGTGTGATCAACAAGCAAACAAAGCAGCAACTAAAAACAGAGCAACAGGCATCATGGAGGAAACTCAGACCCCTGGGAATGATGGCTTTCCAGTCAAAAAACCTTGCACAAGCATGGAATAGTGGAAACAAGAATTGACTCTGTTCACAGACCTGCCCATGAGAGATAAAGGGTAAGTAAAAAAGCTTTCCCTTATTTTCTATCTCATTTGGGGGAAGGGGGGCAGAAGATGAGAAGTGAGTGAGATACTGTTGCTGGGAATAATGACCAATACACTGGAACAGCTATATGAGTGTTTAATGAACACTGTGACTTAGACAGAATGAGACTATAGAGACCCAAATCCCAGAAGCTGAGGATGGTGCAGATACCTATGTTACAGAGCTGAGAACTCTGGCATCCATGTGTAACTTTGGGGACATTAAAAATTAAATTAGGATTATTTGTGGAACACGTGATTTCAGGTTTCAGGAGAAATTACTGATTACTGATTAAACTGGCCTAACCCTATAGAAATGCCTCCAAATACCAAGGGCACCTGAACTGTCCAGGGAAAGGATCAAACAATAACAACCACTAAAGTAATAGTGAAAGCACAAGCACGCAGGCAGGCGCAAGATCAAGAAACCCAGGAAGCAGGACAGAGACAGAGTGACTGAGAATATAGGCAACATGGTCCAATGTATATACTGTGGAATGCAATACAAAAAGCAGAAAGAAAAATACCCAGCACATAGGCAGTGGCGCAAGGGGTGTGGAAAACAGAACCACCTAATGTCCCAGTGTCACAGGCACCCCAGGAAGACTAAAGCAGTTAATACAGTAATTGAACATAAAGACTTCCAATGAAGAGGAGGTTCTGCAGTGTGATGTCAGCAGATCCAAAGAATCTCATTCCACATGCACCGCAGAAGAAGGCTGCCGGCTACTCAACGGCCTTATTTGCAACTATGTTCTTGTATCAATGACCAATTTGATTCCATCCAGCCAGTTGTAATGTAATCTCAGCAGCAAATGCAGCAGGGTCTACAGACAACAGTTCGCTCCATAACCCTGATTCATCCCCAGAGCAGGCCCTCTTATGCAGTGAAGGAGGGAGGAGTCCTGTGGAAAAATAGTATGTGATCATGTAATTAAAGACGGCATCAAATTAAATTTTTACAGGCAACCCTGAAATATCATCATGTGACATGATATTGACATTCTCAAAAAAAATTTCAGCCTTAGGCAGACTCCCTACATGGAAAATTTCAACCCAAATACTTAAAATGTGATAAAGTTTATAAACAACTGAAAACAGGGTCATATAATGGGAAGTGTCAGGCAACCTTAATAATAGAAAGTGCTATCAGCTCCACCTACAATAATAGATCACTCCAACATTTGCCATCTACTGTAGATGTCATTTTTTATTTAACCCACTGGATGTTTCCTTAGATCAGCAGTACTGACTGAAACTCATCATGCAAATATCTGTAATCATGATAATATTTTTGAAGCTCAACCCAGAGTTCCATGACAATAAATACAACAAACTTACAGGACATACTCTTATGTGCTCTCACATGCACGACAGTGTACTGTCAAATGCAGCACTACCAACTCAACCATTCAAAAATCATAAGTCAGGACCCACAAAATTGACGTAAAATCACGAAATCTTAAAACAAAAAGTTTAATTTGCCTTTTGAGTTGTGATCCTTTAGGGTACAGTTGGGTCATGTATTTAAGGATGTCTCCATAAGCACAACAGCTAGAAACTTACTTTTACGTAAGATGAAAGCTGATATTTTCACCAAACATGACTTTGTGAGCTGGAACTTTAAGAAAAAACATCAAATATCACCGGACTTGCAATAAAGTTGCAAAAGTTGGCAACACTGCAATTGTAGTACATCTGGGGAGAGATCAAGAACAATGACAGTTACAAACTCACACCCCTGCGATGAGGTAAACATGTAAAGCTTCTTAAAAGGGCTAGCAAGTTTTTTTTAAGGTGGCAACATTGGGTTTCAACAGCCAGAAACACAAGGCATTTTGTGGGTTTACCCTGGCCACCATTACTCCTCTGAGACAAGGGCTTAAGTCCAGAATGATGCAAAATTAGTTTAGTGGCTACCTGAGTAGTGGGGAAAGACACACATAGAGGTTATGGGCATTCAGGGCACACAGGTTCTACTGGAGAGATACACAGGAAAACCATTAAGACGACACCAGCCCTTACAATCAAGCTGAATTCCCATTGACTTCAATGGGAAGTGGTTGTGCAGATGGATTGCATGATTGGACTCAGAGCACTGAAAACTTTGTGACAAGAAGTTCTAGCCACACGCACTATATGTGGAGGAAGTCACATGGCGGATAATAGCAGCAGTGGATAAACTCAGCCACAGAGAACAGAAAACTACAGACCTCGAAGATACTGCTTATATACTTGAAAAAGTGTGACATCTCATCCAAAGGGGCAAATGGATGTGCCATACTGACTTATGAGGCTAAAATTCTCATATTTTTATGTTGGAAAAATATAGCTTTTCTATGTAGTGAACAGAGAGGAAAGATCCTCCTTCTCCTAGCCACTGCAGACAGAAGCAGATCAACATTTCAGGCTGTGATTATTGTGAGTCAGATCCCATAACTCTGTCCTAATAAAACTCAGACAAGCGCACATTAGAAGCATGTCATTTTTAAGGGTCTTGGACTTCCCACTTCTAAATCAGAATTTTCTCTCCAGGAAGTCATGTGATGGTGCATTATAAATCTCAGAGACTAGATTAATCCCCGTAGAGATTACATGAGAAAAACTGCAGGAATCCTATTTCAAGATGAAAAAAGTTCTTTCCTATCAGTTGGTCTTATTATAACAGACACACACTCACTTTGATGCCTGCATCAAAAATCTAACAGACAAATGACATGCTTGTAAATATATCTATCAGGCTGGCATCATAACCAAAACCCTGGATCAGAAAACTCAGTTATATGGCTACCTACAATAATTGTGGAAGAGGGAATGAGAACAGGTGTGAGTATACATTAATCCTGTGCCTGCTTTGAGGGGGGACATTCCCCGCATAGTAAATGGTAAGATAGTGGTATGTCCCCTTCAAGCCTTCCAGTGGTTGCACCTAGATGAACTCCAACATTTTGGAGGGGTTTGGAATTGAGACCGAATCTGAAATTTGCAGCTGGCACCTGCCTCTGTAACAGGCTGAACCAAAAACCTGATCCCGACTCACTCTCTCTTACACCGTGGAGTAACTATTGAAGTCAATGGAATTCTATCCCTGTGTGAGATCAGGACGAGGCCTTCTATATTGGAACATCTGTGAACTTCAGAGAGAACTTAGATACTGGATGCAAATTTCGCAGCTCTGGCCTGACTCTACTTTGGAAGTTTCTTAAAATGCCAAGCTGATTGCAAAGAATTGTTGCACACTGGGTCACATAGCTGTTCTCTCCCTTCCTGTGAGCCTAGTTATTCCCAATATGCAGTGACAGTGCAATGACATACTGGAGCCATACACAAGAAAATGCAGTTGGAAAGCCTAGATAAATGACAAAATAAGGCTATTTCCCCCTTAGTAGCCACTCTAAATATTGCCTTGAAGTTGGTTACTTAAAAGCAACGTCTTTTACATTTTGACTTTAATTAATCAGCTGGGCTTGTGCAAGTCAAAGCAACACCTCCTTCGATCTTCTGAGTTTTCACCTGTTTGGTTTCTGCTATGTACTACAGTATTACAGAAGCCAAGATTTAGAGACACACTCACTTCATATTATCTTAAGAACCAGTGACATTAACTGGAAACAGTCCACACAGCTCTGTATTGTCCATCAGATGCTTTAAAACCATTTATAAGCTGAGAAAAACACACAGATTTCTGTGGCTGGAACATCTGCACTTTCTCAACTATTTGTAAAGCATAAAAAATGCCTATTAGTATAAAAATTGAAGAAAAATTACCCGCAGGAGGAATGGGCATTAGCCATGCTTCACTTCCTCCCTTTCTGTTGACATTTGAAGCACTCTTTTTCTCCTCCTTTCTTTCCAATTCACAGTGGGTCTAAAGAGGTGAATCAGTGCACAGAGAAACAGAGAGAGAGAGAGAGAGAGAGAGGAAAAAATAAAGAAAAGAAAGAAAAAACCTCAACCCTCTTTTTGCCAGGCTGGGTATGAAATATGAAGGCCCAACAATTGTTTGAGCTCAGTGCATTGGAATAACATTGGTTAAATTATGGATAGTTTTGAATAGTGTCACTTTTTTTTCCCTCTGCAGATGGTTGTTCACACAAGGCGCCTGGCCTGCATAATTGTATCACTAATAAGCAGTAAGGCAATTAGTTGTGTAAGTGTGCTATAATCATTCTAACAGAAGAGATGACGAAGAGACAAAAAAAAGGAGGGGGGACAAAAAATGTCTTTTCTCAATTCATCAACTGACAGCCATAATTAGATATATATAATTGAAAATTCCACAGTAGGGGGGCAAGCTTATACAAATGAATTTTCTTTGCTTCCCTTATGCATTTTTCCCCCTTTGCCTGAACATCCCCCCAGAAAAAGGCAGAAAATTTGTCATTCCAGGGGAGCGTATACTGTATGAACCGCAGGCTGCTCATTCAGAGCAATGATGTCAGAATAACATCCCCTCCACCCCCCAGTATGAAACAGACAGCTTTGAACTGGGCTTTTATTAGCTGTTTTCAGCCAGTAGCAAATAATACCCCCTAGATGATCTATATCAGCTTGCGGATCGCGAAATGTAAAACTCTAGGAGAAGAGGTCACCTTTTTTTCCATTGACATGAAGACGGCTTGTTTTTGGGGAGGGTGCGGGAAGAGCTCAGAGTTATAATAGAGCATTACATCATCAAGTATTATGGGAAGAAGGGGATTTCTTTTGAGCGAAGCCTGATTATCAAAGGCTATAATTAAATTTGGGCTAAAAATGCTCAAGTGCTTATGAGTTTGTGGAAACTATGCACAGAACAGCTTTCCATTGAATTAATCAGCTTGCAAGTTTTCATTATTCTGGACCTTCTCTTTCTAAATGTAAGCTCACAATCAGAGCCCCCCCCCCCTTTTTTATCAACAAACTCTCCTAAAATTTAATTGGACAAACCTTAACCGTGATTTTTTTTCCTTAAAGAGAGAGCATGTTAAGTCTGGAGCTTGTTAATTAAGTTCTTTAAATGCCCCCAGCTGTGCAATAAATTTTCAAAGTAACACAACTGCATATTTATTTTTTTAACATTTGCTCCCTCGTTTTTCAATTACAAGCTGGTTTTGAAAACAAAACAAAAAAATCTCACAGAATTCCCATGTATCATTGTGATTCTGGCTGGTGAAAATTGGAGAAAGTCAGAAGTTGCATTTGATTAAAATATAACTTGAGATCAAAGGAAATGTTTTCTGTGGCCAAAATTTACTACATTCTTCAGAGATAATCCAAGAGTGGGTTGTTTTTTGTTTTTAAAGTGTCCTAGCAAGTTATTGTGGCAGATGTGTGCAAGGAGAAAATGCATTCTGCAACTATTTCACAAGGGAAACCTTTTACCTGACACCAGATAAGAAGTGGGCAAATGAATTTATATTTAAACTTCAAATTCAAGGGCCAGGTCTCCAAACTGGTGTAGATCAGTATTGTTTCATTCATTTAAATGGAGCTACGCAAAACTACACCAGTTCAGGTTCTGATCCCAAGACTTAACAATAACTACTGGTGCTGATAAAAGTAGGATAACATGCTAGTATTTATCTTCACATTTACTCTTCAACATATGCCCCACTGTCCGTATTTAGGGTCCTGATTTATAACACAGAAAATGCATTGATTGGATCTACACAGTGAAATCCCAGCTTAAATGTTAAATTAAGAACTACGCTTGGAAAATATTCTATAGTACTAATGCTCTTCTGTTTGGAGAGAGAGACAGAGAGAGTGTGTGAAATATGTGGTCCCCACCCATCCTTATTAGATCCATATTTTGTGGATAAAAGTTATCATACATAAGGACTTTTAATCTCTGTCAGCTCAGAAAAGTTTGCAGAATGGAAATAGCTTAGTATGGCACTACGCACTGGAAAATAGCATTGGCACCTTTGTGTATCATGGAATCAACAATGAAATGACAGTAGGTGGCTACACTTTTCCCATGTAGAGTCCTCAGTTTAAACAGCCCACGGCTGCCTCTGATGAAAAGAGCTAACCACGTTGAACCTCAAGAACAGACCTGTTCTCCATGCTAAACAATCAATGGTAATAGGAGGTTGTTACTACAAGGGATACTCATTTAGCTTCCCTCTATTTTGAAGAGCTCCTCTTTAGATTCAAACTAGAGCATTTCACTCAAACATTCCTCATTTTAGACCCCAAATTCCCAATGTTTCATACAAATTTGGTGTCCCACCTCGTTTTTATTGTTGAGAATTACTTAAATCAGAAATAACCAATTGTGAAAGTAAAGTTATAGAAAGAGGTAAATATGCTAAAGGGGCGAATCCCACTGGATATTAAGTTTCCTGTAGGAATAATTTTTTGGTTGTGTTCCTTGGGTGGATATTTGTCCCACGTTGCATCCCACATTTTGGACCTTCAAAGATTAAGAGCTGTGAACTAGTGTGGCAAATGGAGCAAAAATGTTTAAATGCAGGTGACAAAATGCAAGGGGCAAAAATTGCTGGCAGCACAAAAAGAGAATAAGCACATTCCACTTCATACAATTTTGCAACATTTATCTTAGTCCAATTATTTATATAAACGGAAATAAATGGAATATCTCAGATTCAGCAATGAATAGGAATCCCCCAAATAATTCTGGTATCCTTTAAACGTATAAAATATGAAATATCGCAAACACATTGAAATTGTGGCTAAATTCTCCTTGCAATTACATCCAGGCAGTTCAATTTACTTTAGGGACCTAGAGGAAATTTGGCCCATACTCCCTTGTGCATCCCCAGTATAGCAGACATTGTGCCTCGCTATCAGTGTATAGAGACAGGAAACAAAACAAAACTCAGAGGTATTCTGCCCTTAAGGACTGTACTGGCCAAGCTCACCATTTCCTTCTTTCTACTGCTCCCCCAACATTTTCTCTTTTACGGGTCTACAGTTTGAAAAGAGTTTGGTTTTCTTCTCTCATTTTCAGATCATTACCCATTTCTGACATTTTGTTTTCTTTTTCCTGCCTGCTCTTTTTTGAGCTCTCTGAGCACAGTACTCCACTGCTTTACACAATGTCTACTCCTTTCTAGATGTTGGGATCAGCCCAAAAGCAAATGCCCCTGAAGACTCTTGGGCATCCCATTTAGCTTCTTGCCAATATGAAGGTCACATTCTTGGCGAGAGATTTACACAGAATCCAACCCTTCCAAACCAACTGAATGTAACCTGCAGTAATTACTAACTTTTCTATCCTCACTCCATTATCAGGGAGCCTTTAGATCTTTAGTCTTGCAGTGGATGTGCTGGTACGAGAGAAAGAGAAGTCTTTTCTCAGGGTAACTTTTCCAGAATGAATCACCACCCTTTTCTGAAGTGGTTTTGCTTCCCATGCTGTCTGGGGGAGGTAACCATGACTCCAGCTAAGAATGCCAGACACGTAACTGAATGAGGTACATGCTCAGTTCCACTATGGAGGGCATCAGAAGGTCAGCAGAACCCCCACATATTTCAGGAGAACTCCAAGGACGTGGATTTGGGTCTAAGTCTATTACACTGTTGTAAAACTGTATTCACGCAAAAAGTTAAGTTTACTTTCATTGCAGCTCTAAACTATTAGTTCTAGTTGAAATTTTTCTATCAAACCCTTTTTTAGTGGAAAATTGAGTTTTTGATTAGACAAAGTTTTTAGAAGAAAGTGTCTGCTTTCCTCAAAATTTTCTATTTTCATTGGAAAAACAAACATACTTAGTGTTCCGTCAAAAATGTTCATTGTTCATATTTTCTTTTAGTTTCTTTTCTTTTTTTTCCTACAAAAAGTTGAAATTTTCCAGTGGGGAGAAAATTCCACACAGTTTGATAAATTATGCAGTTTCTGAAATGAGTTATTTCATGTTTTAGAACTTTTATTTGTAAGGCAGTGACCCACGATACTTGGAAGCTCACTGATTCCACAGAGACAGGAAAGGTGGCTTATGCTAACTTGATAAAAAGCTTGGTTAACACCCTAGTTTCAAACTTCAATGTATATGCCATCGTTTTCTGAAAAGATGTCATACTTCCTTTGGCCTAGATTGCAACTCTAGGCTCAACTCTGGAGTAATTCTGAGAGGCCTTGTCTCTCAGACACACCCCTCTGAGTCACAATTCAGCCCTCTTTGCTCCTAGGGAATACTGTTTACCAATGGCCTATGCCAGAAATTAATTACAACCCACAACTCTGGCTCAGTTACTCTGATCAGCGGGTGGAACCAAAATTCTGCCTATACACAGCCTGTTCCACATCCACATGCCTCAGGGAATGAGTGAGTGGATAGGCTGCCCTGCATTCTCCAGCGTTCTCCCAGAACGAAGGTCTAGGTAGCCCTAGTCCAGATTGGAGGGGAGTTCTTACTTCTACCTTCCCTGAACAGGCTGTAGTTTGAGTCACCATCCAGACCCTTGATATTAAAGAATGAACAGCAGAGACAACTTCTATCCTTGTTATTTAAGATAGCGTGATCAAGAGCAGAATTTCATCCTAGTTCCCAAAAGAGATTGACTCACACCAAAATCCTGGATGAAAAAAGCCCCAAACTTTGAATTGTTTGATACCCAGATCCAAATTCTGCATCCAACTACTAACCGTTAGAATGCATAAAATTACCCCAAACTGCATGGCTGGCACCTTTGCACTCATGTGAAACCCCCATAAACTTAATGGAATTCCACACAGGTGCAAGGGTCTGACCATTCAGATAGATTGTGGGATTAGGGCCACAGAGAGGATACACGTTTGTCAAGCTACAGTATCAATCACATTCCAGAACAGCAAATGAATCCTCATAGTTAAAACCTTTACTTGTTCGTTCAGAATTTCAGGCGGCTGCTTTGTAAGATTTTCCTCTCTCAGCCCCATCTAGTTTTTATAACGATATTTTTCATTAGCAGCAACACAATCAGCCATGGACAAAGAAATAAGACTTATTTTGGAGATGTCGGGGTTTTTTAAAAAAACAAACCATAATGCATTTTTCCTTTTGTTGCAGCAGCTGTCTCAGGTGTTGCTCTCTCTTGCACAACAATATAACAAATCAGATACACTCAAAATATATACCCAGGACTTGAAGTGAATGCACATTTTACTGTTTTTCTTCCTCCCTAGAAGAATGAAAGGTTTTATTTTATTTTATTTTATTTTACTTTAAAGGAGGATTCTTGGCTGCATTTCCATAGTACACAATGACACATTTGATCCTTTGTGTTTCTAACTAAGTAATGACATAGTTTCTCTAAACCATGAAAAATGTTGCGTTTGACCAAACAAGAAAGGATGAACTTCTGGGAAATTCTATTCACTGGATCTTGAATTAGACCCAGAACACTGGGACATGTCCATTCTTCCTGCAGCCCCCTGCCAAACCTGGCTATAGCTCCAGCGGCACTGCATTGTTTCTTTCTTATTCACTGGATACAGTAATATCAACACAAACTGTTCTCAACTGCTGAAGGCTTGATTCTCAAACATATGGATACGTTGAAAATTAAATTGCAGGGTTTATTTGAATTTATAGACAGCTCTGTGAATGTACTTTTGAGATACAGTCTCCGTCAAGGAGATAGATGTCACCTGCCATGAGTAACATGATTCTCTAATGTTAAAATGCCACATTCTCTTTGTAGGTAATTCTATTCAATCACTTCCCGCAAAGATTTGGGTAATGAACACTTGAACATCTGGTTTTTTTTTCCTCCTCCCCTCTCCTTTCCTGAAAAATCCTGATTTGGATATTTCTTTACTGAATGCAAAACTCCTCAGATCAATTAATCTCTCATGATAATTTCAAGACTCTGGTTTGGATTATGTTGGTATATTATTCTCTCCCCTTTTATTAAAGTTCCCATGCCTGGCCATGGAATGCAGGAATAGATACAAAGTTGGTGTTTTGTCTTTTTGTAGCCCAAGCCTCATTGCTACTGCAAATTATTAAAAGTCTGAAGTGAATGATGCTCAGGAGTCAGTCGCCAATGAACAGAAGCACGTCAATAATTTTTCAGTGTAAGCATTGCATTACCTTATCATCATATCCACTTGTGATTAGAAGGTTTTTTTAAAAAAAATCTTTCAAGCAATTATAATTATGGTCCCCTCACGAGTCACACCCAAGTGATCTTCAGAGCTGAAGAACCCCATTCTCTGACCACCACCACTTGGGCTGAAGCATTAGATTGGACTATGATTAAATATGAGTGGATAGGTGGTATCAAATAATTCAACCAATACAGATCTTTTTCCCGTTTGTGTTTCTATCTGCAAATAGGCTATTATTACAAATGTGTTTGTTATTTGAGATGTTTGGAAAATTCTATGCAAACTTAATCCAGTTGTTCACAATCAAAGTCTTTGATTATTTGCTATTTCTTCTGTGATTTTGTTTATTTAGATTTATACTTCATACACACAGGAGTAAGAAGCTCTCCCAGGCTTTAGTTTGTTTTACCATGTACATGGAAAGTAAACCCAATTGATTATCACTCATTTCACAACCAAAAGATAACCAACCAAAGATGGAGTCAAACCCAAACAATACTCTCTCTCCAACAAATACCAATCTATTTCATGCTCCTCCCTTCCCTCCAAGGTTTAGGGGTGGATAATACAATCCTCACTCATGTGGGTGAGTAACATTACTTGTAAAATATTAAAAGAAGAAACTAGATTATATGGGTACCTCTTCTCAAGCTGAAGCGTAGTTAACATATAAGAAAGGAAGCTGCTAGTAGTTCATTCACCATGAAGGTCCCTCTAATTTGGAATTTATTCCCTCTTCCCCAGTTTTAAATACCTGTAATAAACGGAGACTTTCTGATCACATGGCATAGATAACCAGTGAGATGGTCAGCTGCAGTGAATGCAGCTATGCTGACCTACCACAGAGCAGGATATAGCCCTGTATTTTTAATTGATGGCAAGAACACCTAGTCTGGGCTAGCACCCAACTCCTCTGGTGCTTTGAAAATTCCAGCCATGGTGCCTCGGATAGTTTTTTAATTTTCAGGTTCACGCTGTACTAAAATCAACATTCAGCACCTCCAATACTTTGGTTCCGCCCAAGCAAGGATGATCATTTTTCCGAAGGACCCGAAATAACACTCTCCACAAAACATATATAAACTATTGAGAAATATTTTGGCCTTTTGAAAGTGAAAATCTTGCTACCGCTTTATAACTTAAAAAACCCAAAACAGCTCAACTGGTGACATTTGCGCAATTCAGTACAATTTACCACCAACGGAAAGCTAATTCTACCTGTCTTGATTCTGACATGAATTTCATTAATTTTTCTGTCAGTGAACTATGTTGCCTCAGTTGTGATGGAATCCATAATTTGGTTCAGATGATTAGTGAGTATATTTAAAGTCCCTTTATATTTAAAGTCCCTTTAAAAAGTCCAGCCACTTTTTAATATCTAATAAGTTCAAAAGACATACACATTCCCCGAAGATGGAGAAAGAATGTAGAGGATCTATTATTATTTTATGTTCTTTTGGCACAATGTAAGTTCATATACAGCGCAGCTTGGATGCCATTATTATTTTTTATTAGTAGTAGTAGCATTCATTAACAAAGATGCCTTTCCATTTAAGTAATCACCAAAGAACTGTATCAGAGAGTATAGAGGGTAGTCACCAGGAAATATCACCATGTACTTATTAACTTTGTACGTGATGACGAGGTTTGGATGTAATAACTCCTATGATACTACATCACAATCACTTGGTTTCACATTCATTCAGAACTATCTACTCCCTTGACCTTTGGGAATCTGAGAGGGCTGTTTATTTTTTCAGACTCCAAGTTAGTGAAATTAAAACGTGACTAAATTTGAACAGTACATTACAGAATTTTGCCAAACAAAGCAGCAGCATGTTAACTGAAAAGTAAGCAGCGATTAAAAAGTACACTTATTTTCTTGGCAGTTCCTATAGGTTCTCACTTGTTGTATTTCAGGTCCCAGCAAACAAAAACACAAAGTGAACCTCAGTCAAAAGCACGGAGATTCACCTGGTTTCATATTGAAATGGGAAGCTTAAAGCCATAAACTCAAAACTGATTTGACTATGCTCAGGTTTGTGAACTTTACCTGAACATGGCAGTGTTTCTATTAAGACAGGAAAGCAGGTAAGCTGTCTTAACAAAAGTTTTGCATGGCCCTCTCTCACAGATGTGTTGTGAGGCTTAAATAATGTCAGTTAAGCGGTTTGATGTTCTCAGATACACTATACAACTGTGAAGTATTTATAAGTGCAGCTGTTAGCACTGCCTTAAGATTGCTTCACACTTCCATTAGAAGTCCCTGTTTTCAGTTGCTTCTGTACTTTGCTATACTTTAACCATTTGGGCAGAAATTTTCTACGCTTCCTCTGCCTCAGGTTGCTTTTTTAAGCTTCATCAGCTAAAACAGTTAATCTGTTTCCAAGGAAATTAAGGAAAATATGTTGTTTCCCCATGTTAAAAATTACTTACAACATTTGATTGAGAGGTTCTAGCACATCCCTCTGTGCTTTGGAGCTGGGACTTGGAATTTGGGCGTGAGGGGTGAAGGGGAGGGCTTCCCTGGCATTAGGGATGCCCTTTTTGCCATCCCTGTAAAAATCCGCTCAAATTTGGTGAAGTTATAAGCCTCTGAAGAATCTCAGTTCACACATGCTCAATAGAGACTTTCCAGATTTGGCCGCTAATTTCTCCAAAAATTCTATCTGTACTGAGCAGGCTCTGTCCCCTCACAACCTCCAGGTGCTGACAGAACTCTGAGGAGACTGAGGCAAGGAACATCAATAGCTGTGTTTATTATTTTATCTAGATCTGCATGTCTCATATGCTATGTGAGTAAAGAATAATTTGTTTTAGAATCCTATGCAAAGTCTATTGCTTTCACTGTCACGTTCATCTGAAGAGTTAAACAGTAAACCTAGAGCATGCACACGATTGAAGTTCTGGGAGAGCAACTGGGAAGTCTGAGGGGTAAGCAATGGTTCTGGGGACCTACGGTAGCCAGACCATATAAGTCCCATTTCTTTGCAAGAGTAACAGACAGCGTGCCAGTGCCCAGGAAAAGTGCCAGAGAGGCCACAGGAAGAGATAAATGTTACACCCTACTTAGACCCAGGGAATCTTAGAGCACACAGGTGCAGTGGATTTGGACTCAAACACAGCAGCCTGCTGAATATCTAGCAAAGGGAGCTCCATTAAGGTGACGTGTGAGACAAATCACATACTATTTTTTTCCCCTGAGGTGGCTGAATTAAGGTTGCATCAATAACTTTAGTTCTGGAATTTCCTAACTTCCACTGCTGACTTTGTAACCATAACATTCTTTTACTTCAGGTTTCTTGGCTGTAATTATGATGACTGGATAAAACATTTGCCTTCTTTTTTTCAGGGTCTGCAGTTCATGCTCTAAGAGTTTATTGCTCTGAAATCTCTGTCAGTCTGCTACTGGGAATATTAGCTTCTGGATGGGAACAGAGCAGCAAACCACTGGGAGAATGACAGAGTGCTCAACCGATTAGTGCTGGGGCGGAAACAGCAGCAGGAAGCCAGCCAATCATTTGAAGAGGAAATGGGCATCAAGGAGAAAGTACATGTAGGGTAGCTTTTTCAAAAAAGAAAAGCACTTAAAAATCTTCCAGAGTTAATTTGTTTGAAATATGAAACTTTTCAAACACATTCTGTTTGGGTGATTTTGTCCTCAAAATTTCATGTGGTACTTGGGTTCAAAATGACTGCATTAAGCCATGCAGTAAGTGGCTCAAGCTGTGCCACCTCGGGGAGAGCAGCAAGTGGGCAGAGGGAAGGTGATAAGGGTAGGCAGTGTCAGGAAGCTTTTTCCTTCTCACTGGTTTAAGTTTTATTAGCAAGTCTCTTGGAAAGCACTGTACTGTATCAAAGGCCTTGATGTTTTTAGAACAAAGAATTTATGTGCCTTAGACGTGTAACCTACCTTGTTCTGTTCACTGAAATACATCATCATTTTGTGCCTTGTGGTAGCAAAGGTAATTTAGAGGATCCTGACAGAAATATATATACATATCATTAAAACTATCCATTAATATACTTGTAGTATTATAAACATAGGGGTTTGTGGATGACAGAAGTGAAAACCAACTCATTAGTTTGCATCAGTATTAAAATATGATACATTTTCTTTTCAGTCTGATTCAAGTTAAGTGAAAGGAGCTCTCTGAGCTCCTAAGTAATTTGTCTAAACCAAAAAACAAACACCTTCTCCTCACCCCTCCCAAAAAACTCCAACTCAGCCATAAAATAGTAATCCTTTAGAAATCTCATGTCCAATTTGCATTTGCTCACAAATGTGATGAGTATGATAGTCTCAGGCCAGACCAGGGCTCAGCCCAGTGCAACTGACCATGCTGCACTTAAATAAACAATACTTGCATCCTTTTGCATTTGCATTCTTATCTCAGGAGACATCTAACACTGTCATATCAGGGCTCTTGCAGATCCAGACTGACATCATCAGCTATTAGTATCTTTCCCATCTATTCCTGCAAACAATCTAAGCAGACTTCTATCAATACGGTAAGACAGGACTGAATTCTCAGCTGTGCAGAGCTCACAAACAGCTCAGTTATGCCAGAAGCAATGATCTAATACAGATCTCTCCACTGAACAGCTTTCTGCCCCCTCTTTTTCTCCAGCATGCCCTCTACACAAAGAGGGGGAGAAAGAGTGGGTGATACAGAACATCTACATATAGGGAATTTTTGGCTACGAAAGCAGCACAACAGAACCAGAACAGCAGTCAAAGATCTGGTCCATAAATCTAATATTCTTACTACAGTAACTGGACACAATGGCATCAATGACATTGAGTAGTTTACTGATAACTTCAGTGTAATGATGATATAACAATCCCGCAGAAACAATCCTGATTTATTTGTCATGTAAAGAAGTGTTATTTAATATTGCAACGGTTGTACATCTATATCCCTGAACACAGGAGAAGCTTTTCACATTTTTCCGCCTGCCTTTTTTTTGGTCAAGTTTTTTATGTCTTGAGAAATATTATGCTCATAAAAATCCAGTGGAAAATCCCCAGTGTCTAAAAACTGAGGAAACATCATCTTTCCATAGTTTTACCATTTGTGAGCCTGTGTCATCTAAAAGCAGAGGACAAACTAACTGTACAAAATATTGGTATTGCTTTAAATGCATGAAGCTAACAACTTAGAGGCATGCAATTGTTATTTGTTCAATAAGATATTGGCATGGAAATTTGCGTATATAAATATGCTTCCACCTTCTTGCTTATAATGAAGAATATCTTCATCTGAGCTGATAAAATTCTTTAAAAAAAACCAGTTATTGGCTTGGTTGGGATAATTTAATTATGAAAAAAAATAAGTAGAGTTTCACTACAGTATTTAAAATAGATGTGGTTATCTGAAGTATTCTAATGACTGCATACATATTTAAATTATCCATTTTGGGGGTGAACCACTTTTAAAGGTTTCCTGTTATATTCTTGCTCTTAAGTTATTCTTTGTTCTCCCTAAGATCCATCACCCATGAAACAATGTAACAATGTAATGCAGTGATTTGGGACCAAATATTCAAAAGAGCTCAGCTCCCATTTAGGCACTTAGATAAGGGCCAGATTTTCAAATGTGCTCAGCACTCAATTTGCTGAGGTCTTTTGAAAATCTGGCCAATAATGGGGAAAAGTGAAGGAAAATTATTTTCAAGGTCAAAACTCAGTCTTGGTGAATTGGTTTGGATACACCTCACGCCAGCCATGTCCTTCCTTCTGAAACCAACCAAAAATTGAGCAGCAGTTGATAATTGTTTCTGATCTCCACAAAGAGAAGCCACACCAGCCAGATTTTCATTCCAACAACCCATGGACTATATACAAACAAACCATATCAAATAAACTAGGAAAAGATTTGCCCTACATTTTACATCCCCTTCAGCTTTTATAAATAGGAGTGAAACCCAAACTAAAAAGTATAGGTGGATGAAGAGCAGTGAGAAACTGACCATGGAAATGAAAAAAGGACGGCACTCATAAGAATGGCCATAGTGGGTCAGATCAAAGGTACATCTAGCCCAATATCCTGTCCTCCAACAGTGGCCAATGCCAGGTGTCGAGAGGAATGAACAGAACAGGTAATCATCAAGTGATCCATCTCCTCTCGCCCATTACCAGCAATGCTCAGGAGTGCTGAGTGCCTACACCCAAGAGCATATTAAAGGGGAAAAGGATAAGTGTTAGTTTACTATTCATAAAGAAGATCACTGCAGACATTATCAGTGAATTCAGAGCTAGATGAAAGCTAGCAAGATTCGCTCCCTCTTTTCTTTCAATTTGGTCAGTACCAAATTAAAGTACTAAACTGTGACAGGGTCAGGCCAGATGGCTACAGGAGAGTGATAGAAGGTAGATATATTAGCCCCAGATTAAGCAGATCCCTTTCCCCTGAGTAAGATAATGGGCTGTTCCAGAACAATCAGGAAGTTGCTGGAACCAATTAAGGCAGGCTAATTAGGACACCTGGAGCCAATTAAGATGCTACCAGAATCAATTAGGACAGGCAGGCTAATCAGGGCACCTGGTTTAAAAAAGGACCTCACTTTAGATAGTGAGGTGCATATGAGGAGCTGGAAGCAAGAGGCGCACAAGAAACTGAGAGTGAGTAGGCGTATTCCTGGAGGACTGAGAAGTACAAGCGTCATCAGACATCAGAAGGAAGGTCTGGTGGTGAAGACAAAGAAGGTGTTGGGAGGAGGCCATGGGGAAGTTGAGTTGTTGCTGTCATTCAGCTGTTACAAGAGACACTATAGACAGCTGCAATTCACAGGGCCCTGGGGTGGAACCTGGAGTAGAGGGTGGGCCCGGGTTCCCCGCATTCCTCTCAAGTTCCTATTTGAGACAAGAGGAGGTGACTTGGACTGTGGGTCCCACCAGAGGGGAAGGTCCCTGGCCTAACCCCTGACCCAATAGATGGGTCAACAGAGACTATGGGGATTGTTCTCCTCCCTTTCCCCTTGCTGGCCAGTGATGAGGTTAGCTGAGTGAACGGCAAGTTTGAGCCACTAGCAAAAGTGGCCAAACTGAGGGCTGCTGTGAATCTCTGAGGCGAGTAAATCTGCCAATAAGCACAGGTCCCACCAAGGCAGACGAGGAACTTCGTCACATAAATTTATGACCCAATATTTTTAAATAATTAATAAGGGAAATATTCTGCTCTCTGATCAGCCTGGGAGACCTCAACTCTGATAGCGTTCTCTCCCTAACTGCATGACACTACATGAAAAATCTGTATATGTGGGAAGAGCAAACCTGGTGAGCTCTGCCATGCACATCTGGAATTCTGCCCTAACTTATGTCCATGACCCACCTTACTCTGGAATTTGTCATTATATACCTCTAAGTGTGTGTGTGTGTGCGCGCGTGTGTGCATGTGTTTGAGAACGCATTCTACCCTTCTTTACAGGATAGGATGTCAAACATGTTCACGTGACCATGACATGCTCTAGCATTTGACTCAAAGAAGATCCATTCCCCACTACTTTGGCAAAGATTATTCGTTAACTCATGAACTTTAGCTCTACCCTCCAAAACTTAGGCTCTATTATCAATAATTATCAAAAACCTGGTGACATAGATAGAGTTCATTGTTTGCAGCCATTACCAGGTGCCCATTGTTTGCAGACGTGGTGAATTTGTTACAAACTCCTGTATTTGCTGGTCTGTGAATTTCAGATGTTCAAGGTGACTACAGTCTAATTGAAGGAGTTGAGGAGGATTAAGTAACGTATTGGCTAAGTGGGTATATGTATCACTAGAAAGTGACACCTGCTTTAGGAGAGGCTATCACTCAAAAATTAGCTTGTTGCATAATAATTTTGGAAGACAAACTGGAACCACTAACTGCATAATGTAAGAGATATGGGTGAAGTCTTGTTCTCATTTATGCTTGCAAAATGGTATTTCTGCAAAGTTCACTCCACAATGTGAGAGACATACAATATACCATCTGGTTTTCACTAGGTATGAGTGAAACCTCACAAATGTGGAGATCAGTTGTTAGACTTTTGTGGAAAATTTGCTACACAAAGAAATTGGGCCAAACACATTGTTGGGGTAAACTGGAACAGATCCATTGACTTCAACAATTTATACCACCTGAGGATCCTGGCCATGGCTGTTTCCTTAAATTTCCACAAATTGTTTCACTGGCCTTAAATTGTGAAGTTATCTTGTGTTACGCTAGAGAAGTTCAGGTATTAAAGTACTATCTTATTAGCTCACAAGGAGTATATGACCTTTTGGTAGTTTTCTTTATCTGTTAATTAGCTATGACAGTCCACATAGGTATCTTCCCGGCTGGATTTGTTATTCTGAATTGGTTTTCTGTAAGTAAAATAGTGGCGCTGGTAATAAAGATAAGTTAAAGGAAAATTAAAAATAATATCTCTGAATCAGAAAACTGCTGTCTAGATATGCAAATAATCTATTGCGTGTATCACTACCACATTTTCCCATGTCTGCTATTCAGTTGTCAGTCACTTCTAACCATACACTGAGACTTGCTTTCTCCTTCTATTTAGCCCATAGGAAAAATATTAACAAACAGTTTTGTGCTGAATGACAATGTATCATAATATATTCACTGAAGAACTGAGGGAGGGAAATGCACACTGGATGATGATAGTGCTCTGCTTTGACCATGAAAAGGCCTCAGCTTTACTTTCAGAGTATGAAATGCTCTCACCTCTTATAGCTATGGAAGATAGAAAAGTCATCTCTAGAAATTATAAAGAGAAATGGAATAAAATGCTATATTTACAGCACGTATACTAGTATTTTGAACCTGCAGTGTTGAATAAGGGTAGATGCCCACTGCTGAGCTTTATTAAAGGGCTCCAAAGATTGCTATCCACATCAACTTTCCTAAAAGTTATTCTTTCTAAAGAAAAAAAGGACATGGACACGGACACACACACTTCATTTGTGATCATTGTTAGCTTTTCCAGTGTTGAAGGTCTACAAAATACAGCAACTTCTGCTGGCTAGTGGCTAGGAGGAGATGAAGCCACAATCCCTCCTACTCTCTCCCCACTTTTCATGACTGGCTTCCAGAAAGAGCAGTAATAGCTCAAAGACTACAATTCTGTGCAGTTCTTAACATGCGCCAGGCAATGGACTGGGGATGCTCCTTACTCACTGTCCTTAACAAACAACCACCAAAAGGCCACTCGCTTTGGTGAGGGAGAGTTTTCACAAGAAAAAGTGTTACTTGAAGTCGTGCAAACTTTTACCCTGTATAAATATCCAGTCTCCTGCCACTTCATAATAACGGGATTGTCAAATGTCAATACTGCACACATGCAAAGCTAGAAATACTGCATTTACACAACACACTCACCATATACCTAAAAGGAGAAGCTGACTTGCCCAAGGTCACACTGGTCAAACTGGAAATAGATCTGAGCATTCTGAACCCAACTTCCACTAGTCCATAAACAAAATATTAGCAAGTACTGAATTGTGGATAAAAATAAATGCACAACATGAATTTCATCTTTATGAACACACCTCGAATTTGGTTTCAGACTATGGCATTTACTATTCTTTTAACATATTTATATCAACAGTAATATTTATAAGACACCTATCAAGGGAAAAAAGGCCCCTTGATAATAAACGTTCATCTGAAAAAATATTATTTTGCCAAAAGGTCCAGAGGATTACTCAAATTCTATTCCCACTGCAAACCAAATTTTTATCAGCAAAAATATGAATACTGAACTCTATCATCATAGGCCTTCCCATCAATTTTTCCAAACCAAGTATTAAATATTATATTGTCTTAGACATGTTCAAAACTTTATTCTTATGTTGGTATGCGTCAGCTACTTCCTATCCAGAAGCATGACCTGTGCTCCTTTGCAATAGATATTTTTCCATACAGACAGTGGGAGATGATACTTTAAAATTTAAGTTAAACTCCTTCCATTCATCTAAAACTCATTATAATTCAAGCCTGTACACTGAAACTGACAACGGTCCCTTTCCTTTATTTCTTTAATTAGTACTGTCATTTTTAATACACTGAAAAGAAGGATTGTATGTCTTGATATCAGGCATCTTATCCTGAAACTTCCAATGTGTCTATTTTACAAAGCAAAAAATAAAAAAATAAAATCCCCTGTACAACTATCAATTGAAGACAGGGTCTTTTCTGTGTGTCATTAATTTAGTTCCATTTTTGGACATAGGACACACAATTTCTTTAAACAAAGATGTCAGATTGTTAAATGCCTTAGCTATAGTGTCCTGGTAATTCAATCCCTGGATTTGCTTGGATGTCCTAAAGTGTTTTGAGTGCAAACACTGGAAGGAAACTGCAGCACCGGTCAGTCCTCTCTTAAATCTTCTTATGGATTTCATTTGCTGTGTGGCCTGAGAGAGGTCAAAAGGTTTTGGCATAGAAGTAGAATTCTAGAAATAATCACCTTATAGACCCACTAAATCAATCATAATTAATGCACTTGCCTAGTTCTGTCAGAGGATTGCTGCTAGAGGGCAAAATAAAGAGGCCCTTTCTAATACAATTTGAAAAGAGATCAAATCTGTCATTTCATCTAATAATTGAGCCAAATGAGAAAAGAGAAGGGTCAGAGTTCATCCTGTGACCTTATGTAAACCCAATAATACATAATTCATTTTCATTTTATGGAATTTATAAGATGCTGTAAACTGTCAGAATACAGACACATCTGCTTTAGCTTCCAACAAACTCGAGTCTCCTGCTTACCATGCAACACACACTGAGCTGCCAAAACTTTTAAGTGGTATATTCTGGCAGAATAATCCAAAAGCCTTCAACAGGGACTGGTATTTAATTCATTCTTCCAAGCGTGTGAAGTTAATAACTGAATAAGTCACTCGCAGTTCTTTCTAAATGATATCAAACCTGTAATTTATTTATTGAATGTTACAAATACAGTTAAAACATGTTTTCAGGCAAAATGGTTTCTTTTCTTTTTTTTATCATTATCATCATCAAAATGTAATCTGGATTTTTTTTTTTTTATAATATGGTCTGTAAATACATATGCATCCTTAGAGAGCAGCACTTTCATTCCGAGCCCCTTGCTTCAATCAACAGGATGCAGCAGAACATTTACAGGGACCAGGTATTTCAGTTGTTAACTACTTAGAGCAAATGGTGGGAGGGCATGCTTAGAAAACATTTCCCGGGGAACAAGCTCCCTCAGATGGTTGTCCGTTTAGGTGGAAAACATTGAATTCCGCCTGAAGTAAATTCCAAGTTGTTTCTAAGCCATTTTATTACACTTTACTCACACCTTGGCCTATTTAGTTCCTATCGGGGACACATTTGCCTCTCAGTTAAGCTATTTAGGGTTGTACTGGAGGAGAATCTGATCCATTATGTTCAGATGTTACATGAATGCCAGGGGTCCTATTCCTCGCTGCCTTGTCCCGTGTGCTGTTATTGTGCCAGGCACCTTGTGGAGCAGTCTATGCATCCCTGACTTTATAGTTTCCTTAGAGACACTCCTGGCAAGCAGTTTACTTAGAGATTTTTTTTTTTTAAATATTTTATTTGATACAGTTTGTAAAGTGCTTAGAACTGGAGATAGGCACTAACAGAAGTCAAAAGAAATAAATAGTAAACAACAAATAAATAGATCAATATGGAGTTACACTATAGAATGTATTTTCCATTACATATGCTGCAGAGTGGAAGTCTGATGGAAAATCTAGCACTGTCTGTTTGCTCCGTTTAGTGTTGCTGGACACAATAAAGAGGTCTCACACAGTCCCAAATCCAACCACTTTGTACTGCTTGGACAGTACAAAGCTACCAGAAAGATGTCTTAAATCATGCCAGCGGCTGCTTTGGCCCCAGGCCAGTCCAAAACAGAGAAGTAAAAATGTGGCTTAGAGCTCTCTTTACTCCCTTCTCTCCTTAGCTGCACCAAACTGAAGATTGAGCCTTTTGCTTACATAAATTCCTCACTCCACAAAGATTTCCTTAACTCAACAATGAAGGTAAGAGAGACAAATGAAATTCACCATTAAGACTGACTAAGCTACGCTAAGAAGGTATCCAGATTCCAGTTACATGTACAATATGTGAGCTAGTTACTCAGCAGTAGAATTAGCAGTAACACTAATCTGCATGTCTTTAGCGCCTTCTATGGGTGAATTTCAAAGTGCTTTACAAGCACTAATGAACATATACTCACAGCACGCCTCTAAAATAGAAGAGTATCATTTCCCCATTTTTACAGGTTGGGAAACTAAGGCAGAGAGACAGGTGACTTGTTCAAGGCCACACCAAAGCCTTTTAAGAGTATATCTAAGCAGCAAAGAACAACCTGCGGCAGGCTCACGCCAGGGACTCGGGCTCGCGGGGCTCAGGCTGCAGGGCGTGAGGGTCCAGAGCTCGGGCTCCAGCTGTGGAAGTCTACACCTCAATGAAATAGCCACACAGTCTGAGCCCCCACCCCCGAGCCTAAGTTGACTCACATGGGCCAGACGGGGTTTTTTCTTTGCTATATAGACATACCCTTAAAGCCAGAATTAGAACCCAGATCTTCTGAGTCCCTCCCTTTCCCTTGTAGTTTTACCACACACATCAAGACAGAGAATACATTTTCACACACACACACACACACACAAAATTGCCTTTTGGCCTTGTTTGTGAACTATGAGAAATAAAAATGTAATGTGTATGTCAGTCTCTCAGGATTCACATTAACCTTTATCTATTTACCCTTTTTGAGTTTGAAGTGCAACAATCCTTGAATTCATCATATTGTTTAAGTTTGACCCCTGGCCCCTAAGGTCATATCACCCCCTGAGGTCATCTGCCCATCTGATTAACACATTCCATAATTTTGGAGGTGGCCAATCTAGTGGGCCATCCCATTAATCATGGCAGAGGCACCAGAAGCAGTATGAAGAAAACACTGAGGTTATCAAATCCCCGCAGGAGATTAGGAAGTTAGATAAGCATGTGAAGTTTAACAAACAAAACGTACATGAACAAACCAAAAAGTATTCAAGGCCTGTAACCTGACACAGGCAAAGCAGCATGAGAAAAACAAACACATCAGCATAATCCTCCTCCCCCTCATCTCCCTCTGACTAGAATTTCATAAAGCTCTGATATTTCCTTTTGAAGATAATATAACAATCTGGTCTTCTCAAGACAGTGTTAAATATTTCTCCTCTTCTTGGCCTATATTAATCAAATTGTCTGTATAATATACAATTGAGTTAGATCTGGCTATATAGCAAACTAATGTTCATCCAAGATGGTAAATTAGGGTGGCTACTGCTGCATCCCCCGAATACTGGACATTCTGGAGTACCTCTGGGAACAGCAGAGGCCTGCCCCCACTTGTATGACCCCATATGTGATGCACTCAGAAATAGCCTCCTCTGTGAGTCCACTGACTCCACATGAAAATACTGGACAAAACCAGGCCCGATTCTAAATCATTACCAAAGAAGAAGGAATACTTTAGAAAACCAGGACGGTCAGGCTTAAAACTGGCTGCATGGCCTCCTTGTGGCAAACTCTGGCCAAAGATCACTTGCAGAATGACAACAAAGTGCCATGACTTTGGTTTCATCAACAAAGAGATGTTTAAGATGGTGTGGTTTTGCTTGTTGACACTGGATCTGATTTTGACTTAGCTGAAGGGACATGGAAGAATTATAAAATGGGCTTTATAACCACATTTTTAAAAATGGTTTCATTTAGAGTAAACATAAAAACATCTTTAGAGGTAAAAATGAATGAGAGGTAGCCTGATTTAGTGGATAAGACAGTGGACTGAGAGATAGAAATCCTGAGTTCTTTTCACAGATCAGTCACTGACTTGCTATGCAGCTTGGGCAAATCACTTCAACCCTGTGTGCCTCTGTTTTTCCTCCCACTCTTTGTCTATCTTGCCTGCTTAGACTTCAAGCTCTTCAGGACAGGAACTGCCTCTTGCTCTGTGTCTGCACAACACCTAGCACAATGGGATCTTAATTGTGGCCTGTAACTGCAACAGCAATACAAAGGTTATAGTTAAGGATGCTAGGTCTTACTTAGGCAGTGTCCGATATTGTTAGTTTTTCCCAGAATGTGAGATCTCTGTGGCAGAGACTGGGTCCTTTTTTGTGTTTGTAAAGCCACTACCAAAATGGGACTCCAGTCCTGAATAGATTACGATCATAATAGAAACAGGTCAACATACTAGCTGACCAAAAAATGAAAACTTATTTTCATGAAACACTGAAATCTCAAAGTTGTTTTCATTTCAAAGTGTTCAGAACTGACCCATTTTTGTATTTTTCACATTTATTCAATTTCTCCCATTTTTTAAAATTAATATAAAACATTGAGAGCTTAACAACATTTTTAATTGACTAAAAACCACAAGTTCCTCTTTGATATTTTTTGCTAAAAATAATTTAAAACAGAAAAAAGCATATGTTTTTATGAAAAACAACATATGTCAACAGTTGACATTGTTTTGCAAAAAGCTCCAGTAAATCTAATTGTCCCCAGTTAACTGACGGTGAAACTGAAGCAAAGAGAAGTAAAGTGACTTTACAGGATTACTCAGCTACTGAGCTAATGTCAGAACCAGGGTAAAAAATCTGATCTCCTGACTCCCAATCCTTTGCCAAATCCACTAGACCACAATTCCCCCAGTTGGCAGAGAATAAATGATGGTTAAGCTCTGCAGAAAAGAGAAAAAGCCTTTTGCCTGTTGATAGTAAAAGAAACCAATATGGTTGTTTTCTGTTTGCAGCTTTCAAGGAACAAGTTGTGGATATTTCAGTCTCAGGAAGTTCAGGGTATGGATAACAAATGTCAGCAATGATTGAGCAGTCATATGAAATTGACATTCCTTTGCCATAAGTCTACCCTAAGCAAACTTCTAGTCAGACACAACAGCAAGAACTAGAAAGGCTGGAAGAGAGAAGTATCTTAACCTGAAAGGAACTCGCTGATGCAACAAAACATGTTGAAAAAAAGAACATGGCAGTAGTTATTAATTGTATTTTGTAACCACCTTGCAAATTTGGAAGTCTCACATGAGGAGACTCTTACTGCATCTTCAATCTTTGCAGCTAAATGCTTACTGAATTATAAGGACCACGTTATCAGAAAGGAACTTTATATTTGTGCCTATAATTTTGCATGCACAATCAATCATTTGTGTGGGCAAACAGCATGTACAGCCATGGACCACACAGAAGCCCAAATGCAGACTTTTCCCATCTCATTTCATTGTCATTTCAGTTGACTGCGTATAGGAAGCTGCAGATGCAGAGCCTGGTTTAAGGCACATTTGAAAACAACCTTAAATGTTTAATTGTAGTTCACAAAGAGGCTTAGGGTCTGGCACATGCTGGCTATGAAGAGGCGGATGCCACTGTGGATTCATGAAGTAGGCAAATGATTCCATGACATTGATAAAGCCTCGGGGTTAGGGCAATCCTTAGGATTTATCGGTGTCACAGAACCATTTGTGCCTTTGTTACAATTTCTTCCCTGCTCCCCTTTTGCTCCCAAGAGAAAGTAAAGTTAATACTATCCTTGAAAAGGTGCAGTGTACATCTCCACTTGTGTCTGGCCAGCAAATAGGAGGGAGAAACCAAAATTATCTGTCCACCCGCTTGCAGGATGGACTATCTGGGGATGCAAGGGCAGCACTCAGCACTAAACACGAACCCAAAATCCAAGTGAGCTGAGACAAGGTCTGTTGGTCCCTCACTTCCCCATCAGGCCAGATAGGACAAGGGCTAAATCTAGCTCTACCTATGGTCATTAAAACCCCATAAGGTCAGGAACTCAGGGTATTAAATAAACAATGAAAATCAAAATACAAGGATTACTAGCAACTTTTCTACTTCCTGTTGTGCTGCTTTCTAAAGCTTCACTTGCTATTATGAACAAGTTTTATCTTTAGAAAAAAGATGGAAAGACACAAACCATTTGTATACTTTTATACAAATTTCCTAATGTGGAAACTGACTGCATGAAATATATAATAATCATGATTTATTTAAGCACTGGTTATGTTTCGAGGTATAAAATCAATTAGATCAAAGAATTTATAGTTCTAGATATACTTCAGAGAATGACATTGTTATGGTTGTACTAAACAAAATATATTGGTAAGTACATGTTCAAAACGATAACAATTTAACCACTTCCTCTGCTTAATTTCTACACTCAAATTTTTTTGACTTTGGAGTACAGATTTTGCTGAGGTGTGCGTCCAAACCTGTCATTTAGAAGGAAAAAAAAACCCAAGCCCATACTGAACTACCAAAGAATGGTAAAGCATAAAACAAATTTTATACTTAGAAACTAGAGATACTGTTTTCTTATAGTGCTCCTGTCATAAATATAAAGGGAAGGGTAAACCCCTTTAAAATCCCTCCTGGCCAGAGGAAAACTCCTCTCACCTGTAAAGGGTTAAGAAGCTAAAGGTAACCTTGCTGGCACATGACCAAAATGACCAATGAGGAAACAAGATACTTTCAAAAGCTGGTAGAAGGGAGAGAAACAAAGGGTCTGTGTGTCTGTCTTTATGCTGCCTTTGCCGGGGATAGACCAGGAATGGAGTCTTAGAACTTTTAGTAAGTAATCTAGCTAGGTACGTGTTAGATTATGATTTCTTAAATGGCTGAAAAAAGAATTGTGCTGAATAGAATAACTATTTCTGTCTGTGTATCTTTTTTGTAACTTAAGGTTTTGCCTAGAGGGATTCTCTATGTTTCGAATCTAATTACCCTGTAAGATATCTACTATCCTGATTTTACAGAGGGGATTTCTTTACTTCTATTTACTCCTATTTCTATTAAAAGTCTTCTTGTAAGAAAACTGAATGCTTTTTCATTGTTCTCAGATCCAAGGGTTTGGGTCTGTGGTCACCTATGCAAATTGGTGAGGCTTTTTATCCAACATTTCCCTGGAAAGGGGGGGTGCAAGTGTTGGGAGGATTGTTCATTGTTCTTAAGATCCAAGGGTCTGGGTCTGTAGTCACCTAGGCAAATTGGTGAGGCTTTTTACCAAACCTTGTCCAGGAAGTGGGGTGCAAGGTTTTGGGAAGTATTTGGGGGGAAAGACGTGTCCAAACAGCTCTTCCCCAGTAACCAGTATTGTCTGGTGGTGGTAGCGGCCAATCCAAGGACAAAGGGTGGAATATTTTGTACCTTGGGGAACTTTTTGACCTAAGCTGGTAAAGATAAGCTTAGGAGGTTTTCATGCAGGTCCCCACATCTGTACCCTAGCATTCAGAGTGGGGGAGGAACCTTGACAGCTCCATATTATTGTTTCAGTTATTGTATATACCAAGTTCCATTTCCAACATGTCAATCACTACCCTAACTAAAGATGACGAACAAAATTTACTTTGAAGTATGAAGGTGTTCGGAAGTTGATGGGTGAGACTGGGAAGGGTATCTTACTGTATGAATAGAGAAGAGGGAAACAAATCAATCTTAGGCCTTCTCTACGTGAAAATTATTCAAAATTCATTTTTAAAGTGGACTAGTTAAACTGCATTAAACCCCCATGTGGACACTCTTATTGACAATAAAAGTGGCCTTTATTTGATTTAGTTTAATTCACTTCCAAGATGTCCACACACAGTGAAGTTTAAGTAATCCACTTTAAATTCACAGCATTAGTTAATTTGGATTAATTCTTCTGAGTGAAAACATATAGACAAGCCATTGGGAGGGGAGATTTTGGAAGGTGGGAATATTAGTTGCACCCATTGAGCTAGCAAACCTCATATTTATCCTGCAGTTGGGGCAACGAATACCCCAATCAGCATAATGCTGAAGCACATGCTTATCTTTAACTTTAACTTGAAGTCAACGGGATTTAAGCACAAGCTAATTACTTTACTGAACTGAGGACCTAGTGCCTAACTGAATACTGGTACACACATTTCTAAGCACAAGTGAGCACATCAGTTTTGTCGGTGAAATTTAAACATATGCCTTTGAAAATGTGTTGCTGTAGAGCATCTTGCAATGGCTTTTCTTGGCTTGGTAGGAATCCACAGGATACACACTACAGTGTTCAGACTGTGAGCGAGATGTTAATAAGGTGTGGAAAGGAGTAATGCCCACTGTAGAAAGGCTGTGATACCACTCTGTTTGCACCTATTATTTTGCTCTTCTTTACATAAAGTGTCAAAAAGCATAAAAAGAAGTAGAGAAAACAGGTGGCTCCCCAAATGCACGTAACAACCTATAGTAAAAGGGAAATTAAAGTGGTCCAAAGCCTGACATGTAAACTGTTGAGTACTCTTCTTTATATTTCTTCTCTGTATAACAACTACAAGCGGTTTTAAATTTGCCCTTTTCAACCTGTCCCCCTCCCCTGCACGCACACCTCTATTCAAAAATATCTGGCTTCTTACTGGTTCCTTAGCAAAAATCAGACATCTATATAATAAATTTGTGGATGCTGGTATTTACTCGGTTAGCCACACATTGCTTGATCTATTTTAAATGGGTTATAAGGTGCCACAGGACGCTTTGCCGCTTTTACAGATCCAGACTAACACGGCTACCCCTCTGAAGCTTTAAATGGGTTGAATACCTTAGAAGAATATTGTTTTCTGGATGGCTCCTCCTCCAAGATCCAAACTCAAGATGAAGAATACATTCATAAAAAAAAATTATTGAAACAATACATGTAAATTCATGCATAACGAATAGCACTCTGCAACAAGCTGACTTGCCTGTACAGCTTAGGAATGGACACAGTTCACTCCAGAGCCCACCTGTTATTGTAGGCATGAAGAGATGGAGCCACTTGAGAGTGACTCTCTCATGAGGTTAGCCATACTGAGTCCACAGTATTCTCGTGACTGGGGGATGAGTTCCAGTCTGAATCCAGAGCCTTCATACTGTATTGCTGATAGGTGGGTACATTGGCCTCCTCATTCTTCTACTTTTATCTCTTTGCCTTCTTGGGATTTCTGTTTTTCTTCCTTCACACAATGTTAATGGGTGATGATAGAATCTATCTATCCTACGTACTAATATCTGAGCACATCAAAATCTTTAATGCATTTATCCTCGCAACACCCTGGGGAGGTAGGGAAGTCTATTAACCCATTTTACAGACAGGGAATTGAGGCAAAGAGAAAGACTAATGCACAGCTATTTAAAGGTATTTAGGTATTGCTCCACTCAGTGTTTGCTGCAAGGCCTAAATAATTTAGAAGACAGTCTCATTTGTACAAGTGACTTCGGCACCAGGGAGTAGAGCTGGGCAAAATTTGTCAAAGCTTTTTCTTAATTTTTAAAAATGTCTTAATGTTGATTCAGGCTGATTGAAACATTTCATGAATGTGTGTCAATTTTGGCAAATTGGTTGGGTTCAGCAAAAAAAGAAAACATTGCAGAAATGTTAAAATGAACCATTTTGACATCATCAAAAGGAAAAATCTCTATTCTGGGGCTAGATGAACCAGGGATTTAGGGACCATTCACAGTAAGTGGGAAGGTAGTCTCCCCCTTGTAGCCAATAGCCTAGTGGTTAGAGTACTTACCTGAGATGTATGAGACTCAGCTTCAAATCCCTACTTTGGAGTATCATTGACTATTAATGGAATTTAGGCTCCTAAATACCTACATCACTTCTGACATTAAGCGAGTTAAGAGCCTGCATCCCAGAGCTAGATTTTTAAAGGTATTTAAGCACCTAACTCCCATTGACTTCAACACTGAGCAAAGTAACACCTAAATACTTCTAAAAATCTGGGGGTAAGAGACTTGTCTAAGGTCACACAGGGAGTATGTGACAGAGGTAGGAACTGAAGCTGGGTCTTCCAAGTCCCACACCAGTGTCCTAACCACTGGGGATACTCATCTTTCTATGTTATCACTTCTAGGTAATCATCATAGGTAAATTACCCAAATTACAATTTCTTCCCTGCACAAAGCTGTCAGTCCTACAAATGTGGATTCTGACAGCCTAATCTCTCCAATATGCTGGGTATTCTTAATTATGAAGGGAGCACTTTCCATAGTCAAAGGAAAAGCAGTTCAAATAGATGACTTGTATCGACAGCTGTCAGTGTCATGGCTATGAAACCTTAAGACGATTGGCACTTGATCTATCTGCACTATAGTGATGCTCACATTTAACAAAGCACATGGAGAATTATGACTATGTTACCTAAACTATGGACACTTATTAAAGAAAGATTCATTTATAGAACAACATTGGCTTGTTTTTTTCTCAGTTACTAATCATGAGTTTAATTTTTAATGGAAAAGCATTGCTAGCACAATTAACACTCACTTTACATGTGCATCCATAGACCCAATTAATTAAATTTTATTGATGCCTAGTTGCTCTTTAAAATGCTTTCCAAATGCCTTCAAATTGATTTTAAATGGTTGATAGTGGGGAAGTCAGTTTGTACTTTTCTTGGGTGATAGCCAAAATACTAACCCCACAGTACTTAAAATAAGCCTTATATACTGTAGGCATTCCATGATTACTGTACTGTATTTTTGCATGGCAATGGACACAGTTGTGACAGTGTAACAGTGTGGTTAAAACAAAGTTATACAGAAGAAGTTACAAATTAGGACCTTTCTTATGACTGCATTTTATGTACCATATTATTGAAGGAGAGAAAACGTTATTCATGTTCAACATTGTGATTAGCGATGGCTGACCTAGTGCAGATAGAATATGCATCATATAGACCTAGTAATAGTTATGAAACCTGCAGATCATAGTTTCCTTTGGGAATGCTTCTCAGTCTGTGATACTGACAGACTCTTTGTCCACTCTTTTTATATCTTGCATAATAATTTAAATATTCTGTCTAACTATATAGGAACATATCCCTCACCACTGTAGTATTCTAGCACCACCCAAACACTGATGAATTTATCTTTGCAACACCCCTGCGAGACAGGAAGCTTCTATTAGCCCTTTTACACCCACTGGGAACTGAGAAACCGAGAAGTTAAGAGACTGATCCTCTGTCTATTGAAGGCAACAGGAATCTTCAGTGGGCTTTAGGTCATATACTTCAAGACTAGCCTAAGGTCACAGAGGAAATCTGTGACAGAGCGAGAAATTGACCCCAAAGCTCCTGACTTTAAGTCTAGTGCATTAATCACAAGATCATCCTTCCTCTCTTCTTCTATACAATGTAAATTTCATGAATTTGCTTTCTGGACACTACTGCAGTTTCATATTTTAAGGTCATTCCCACTGCTGCCTTCTTCATAGTTCCCTGGGTGGTGGCAAGTTTCTATTTTATTTTCTAGGTGGGGGGCTGTATCTTTCTGCCATGTATCATTATAACAGGATGCAATGGTTGTAAATCCTTCTCTTCCAGCTCAGTAGGAGATTGATTTTCATGACATCTCTTATCCTCTGAATAAGCACCTGCTTAGTTTGATGTCTCTCATCTAGATTATATCTAACATGAGAAGCTGTCTAAAGTACAATAGTAATAAATATTTGTCTCCACATCTAATCAATCTTTTTTTTGCACCAATACCATTTGTTATGAACAGCTTTTAACATGCTTCAATTTTTCTGGGATTATTTTTAGTCCAAGACTCTAGATTTCAGTCAAACTCCATGATTAGTGTTGGTTTATGCTGTAACCTAAATAGAAGGAACTAGAAAAAAGTATATACCTAATACCATATATCAACCAACACTTTCAATATATATTTAAATTCCATTGACCAGGATTCAAAATACAGTATGTTAATAATGCAGAACTTTGTTACCAAATTGTGATAGATGTGATATTAAAATACATAAAATCTCTAAACAATAGGAAGTCTGTACTAGTATAATTTCTCATTCAGTTACCATTATATTTAAACACGAGTCACTGAAACATAAGAACGGCCGTACTGGGTCAGACCAATGGTCCCTCTAGCCCACTATCCTGTCTTTCGACGGTGGACAATGCCAGGTGCCCAGAGGGAATGAACAGAACAGGGAATCATCAGGTGATCCATCCCCTGATGCCCATTCCCAGCTTCTGGCAAACAGAGGCTAGGGACAACATCCCTGCCCATCCTGGCTAATAGCCATTGAAACATACTGTATCAACAGAAAGACAAGATGAGATTGTAAATGCAAAAGTCTTTAAGTCAAGTGTCATTAAGAATGCCATGATGCATTTTGTAAAACTAAGATTTGTCCTGGTACCTATGATGACATTTCTGCTCCTTAACTGTTGTACCTGTGTCCCCACTGGCTAGGCACCAATTTTCTGATTGTCTGTCACCCATATGTGGCTTTAGTTTAGTGGAGTTGTATGGTGATAGATTGTGAAAGTGTTTTAGATCTTTCAGGATTAAAGGTACCAAAAAAGTGTAAATTATTGTTATCAGCGATAAACAACAACTATATGGCATTGATACACTATTGCATTTTAGAGACTGGAATTTCCCAGAAGGAAAATAGTACAATCTTCAAATCATTGTTTTAATTTATTTAACACGAACATACATGCAGTAAAATTCCAGTAACTAGATTATTACATAATGACAGTAAAGGGTGTTAACATAAAAGAGATGATCTGGCATTCATCATTTATTCAAGGAGATCAGATGACAGGAAGATGCCATTATTTTACATACAGATCAGGAAATGAACCTTATTTCCTAAAACCTATATGTTTTATCCAAAAGACAAAAATTCTGTTAAATCGATATACTCAATAATATGCAAAATAATGCTTAACTTGTAAGGGTAGTGTAGATATGACAGATAAAGTTATAACAAATCTGCCAGAAGAGAACCAGTGATATAAAATCAGCCATAACAGATTGGATCATTGGTCCATCTTTTCAAAAGTAGTCAGTACTTAATGCTTCAAAGCAAGAGAGAAGAAAGCAAAACCAAACATTTTGCACCTAGCCTGTTGTGCAGATTGATGTATGTGAGAGGATGAGGCTGGGGAAGATTGATTCTTGAAACCCACTCAAGTGGTCAGCTCACATCTTAAACAAGGAAAACTGATTACTCTTAAATTATTATTCGGTTCTGACAAAAAATTAAAGGTTGCCTGCTTCTGGTCAAAGCACAAATACTGGAGGAGTAGAATGTCTTGCAATGTACTGGTATTTGCATTATAGGATCCATTCAGAACCTAGTAGCACAGGGGGCAGCAAAAGTGAAACATGTTCAGGATTTACAACACTAAAGCATTCCTGAATAACAAATTTGGGTTGCTTTGCAAAATCAAATCCAAACGCAAAATCCTTTCAGGTGCACCTATCACTGTAGTAATAAGGGTATAATCAAATCTCATGCTTCAGGATAATCTGATTGCCCATCAGGGATAAGGAAAGATTTCCCCCTTGTGCACATACAAAATTGCACAACTGGCTAGATGCAAGGGAGAGTGTATGGTGTGTTCATCTTCCTCTGAAGCATCAGAAGTATCCTCCAGAGGGAGGATGCTGGACCAGATATACCAATGATCTCATCTATCATAGCAGGAGGCACGTTCCCTATCATCTGAAGACACATCACCAGACAACCTCCATGAGTGCTATATCCTACTCTTATCACTCAAGCTGGGTAACCACCTTAAGATCAGTTGGAGGTCTCAATAAATACATGAACAGTTGAGAAGATTTTGATCAGGCTGAAGCCACCCCAGAACTGTTTCCCCTTAACTCCATCACCTGCCTTTTTACTTGCTGATGTCTTTAGTGGAAGTTCCGATAGCACGGTCCTCCCCACCTCCCCAATACATTCAGGGGTTGGCTAGCCTGGAGCCATCCCTCTCACCCCTACCTGACTCTTTATAGGAGCAGCAAATAGGTTCATTGCACCCTCACTCCAACAGGGTTTTCCAGCCATTTGGACTAGAAAGGCTCAGGCTGCTGCTTCTATGGTTTCACAGGAGACTGTGGCATGAAATGCTCCACACTCACAATCATCATAATTAGGAAAATGTTAACATTTCCTGAATCAGTGCTAGCTTGTGGACTTGCACAACCCATAACACTCCCTCCTGGAAAGTGTCCTTTGGGGCGGATCCAAAGACTTAGTTCAAAAGTGGAAATATTCCCAACTGATTTCAATGAGCTTTGGATCAGGACCTATTACAGGACTCAGTTCAAACACTTTCAATGGCAACTGGGCATCTATCTCCTCTAGACTCCTTGAAAATCCCAGACATAGAGGGCTGAACACTCCTGTCTTTAAGAGACAAAATCCCCATGGATCTCAATTGATATTTTGACTGCATAAACACTACAGGATTTGGAGAAGCTCGTGGAAAAGTGTGGAACTGCCTGGCTGTTGTCAGCATGTGTAAAACACTTAATATTATTTAAACTTGGTTTTCCAGCACTTAATTCCACCTCAACTCCCAAATCGTAAGAGCTCATAAGATGATTTTGTGAAGTGTTTTAACATTTAACACTGCATTGTAAATAACATTCCATTCTGCATGTTGAATATGAATTAAAATGTTACTGCTTCTACATTTTATTGTTTACAAATTTGCCTTTAAATGGAGATTTATAGGATGTTTCAGCTCCACGCTGACAGAGCTATATTAATGTCCTCACAAGGGTGTGTGAGTTAAAGCAATCTCTCACTAGACTGAGACAATATCAGTAACTGCCATTCAGGAGCTGTTCCTTTACCCCTTCCCCCACCATTCCAATTTTAAATACATTTCCCCCTTCAAAGTAGAATTTAAAGCACAGTTGCCAACTTTCACGTGGTAAATAAGCACCCCGACTTTCACAATAAGCCAAAAATCAAGCTAATCCCATTTCAAAACAAGGCCAAAATAAGCCAATCCCTAAGAACCCCAACACTCTATGTGACTAGATTCCCCCGGCGTGCAGTCTGGGACTATGGGGGGCCTGCTGTGCACCCTTGACTCTCTCCCCACATTGCCCCTGCTTGCCCACTTGCCGGGAGCTGATCAAAAAAAAAAAGAAGCAACAACCTGCAACAAGCAACAAGCCAAAAACTAGCCAACAAGCAACTCACATGCCAATTAAGCCAAAACCAAGCCCAATTTCTGCATTTTTTCCACAGGTTTGGCATGTCTGATTTAAAGCCTTTTTAAAAGACATATTTTTCTTCCTGCAATGATGGCAGAGATATACTGCACAGTGGGATAATATCTCCCTACCCTGAATGTTGTGATAGTTTTCATTGACCTGTAATAAGAAAGTGTAAGGACATTCTCTCATCTTAATGCATGGGACTTGAGTTAGAAGAGCAGATCTAGGTTCTCATTTCATCATCTCCAGGGATGGCAAGTAGATTATTTCGTGTAATTGTCTATTCGTGCAAAACCAGCTCTCTCGAAAAGTGAAGAGAGCTTTATGAGATGTTTGTCTGAGTTTATGAAAATTTCCCCTTTATTTTAAATTAATCTTGCCTCATTCTTCCTGGATTCCTTCATCCACCTCCAGCTTCTTTAAAAGAATAAATAAAACCCGAAGAGGAGCGCAATGTCGTTGTCTCAGAAATATATTTTCAACCTAACGATACATGAAGTTGTAATCACCAGGATGTAGTCCCTTACTGAGCAGCAACTTTTCATTCTTTATGATGAAAATTTGGACTTGGAGACCTGCAAATGGTCCTCTGTTATCCATTGGCAGGGCCGGCTCCAGGCACCAGCGGTCCCAGCTGGCGCTTGGGGCGGCAGTTAGAAAGGGGCGGCAGTGTTTCCGTGGCGGAGGCAATTTGGCGGCAGCTTCTCCCCTTTGCCGTCCGCGGCAGCAGTTTTTTTCACCGCTTGGGGCAGCAAAAACTGTAGAGCCGGCCCTGTCCACTGGCTGCTTTTCATTTATTTTTAACTCTTCAATTTAGTATTTGTCAAGATCCATTAAGACAAAATGACATAGAATCATAGAATATCAGGGTTGGAAGGGACCTCAGGAGGTCATCTAGTCCAACCCCCTGCTCAAAGCAGGACCAATCCCTGTTAACAACAACAGTTGATAGCCAGAGCTTTCTGAAATATTCACCTACAACCCTCTCAAACCTGGCCTTGGGTGTGAGGTGTATCATTCAGGGAGAGCCAGGAGCACAGAAAGGCACATGCATTTTACAACACAGATACATGCTTTATTAATGAGAGTCTGGAAGTGACTCATATCATATCAGGGACAGTCTAGGTACCAGAGCTAGTGATTCACAGGTTTGCTGATAGACTAACTATTTGGATAGGTCAGCATGACTCTAGTTGCTATCTGTTCTGAAGCAGCATGTCTGAAAAATTAATTTATCTGTTCATACGAAGCCAGAAGGAACGGTCTTCTTTTATTTGTAAATTTTATTTTATAATATACTCATACATTTTACTGGATCCATTTGAAAGGCACTGCTTCAACCTTTGCAAGGTAAGTCATGTAACCTGCATACTGTACCCAACATATCCTTCTCCAGTAGCAGGTACCCAATTAATCAACAAATCATATAAATCAATCAAGTGGCACCTTCTTTTTAAAAGAGACGTTCCAGGTCAGTCACAAGTAATTGGCCTCGATGTAAACATTCTATGGCCCATATTATTCGGAGGTCAAACTCAATGATCATAAGGACTACTTCTGGCCGCAGAATCAATGCAGCTACAATCTAGGTAATATTCCTATATATCTAATGAGTATTACAGAAGACTAGAAATGGAAGTTTAACAAATTGCAACAAACACATACACAGCAGTGAAACAATGTAAAACTATATTATGACTTGTTTTTATTAACACTTGGCTAATGTTAGTCCAGCATTGCAAAATAATGGAGAACTAATTCAGATAGATTCAAAATCAACCTGAACTTCTCTCCAAATACGGAATCAAACCAAAATTTGCACCTAATCTATTTTCCACTGAATGCATCCGATGAAGTGAGCTGTAGCTCACGAAAGCTTATGCTCAAATAAATTGTTAGTCTCTAAGGTGCCACAAGTACTCCTTTTCTTTTTGCGAATACAGTCTAACACGGCTGCTACTCTGAAACCTGTCATCTGATCTACATATCTATCCATCCCATCAGCATCACCAAAATATTTGACACCCTTAATATAAAGTCACTCGTATGTTCTAATTTAATATCCATCACACGTCTCCCCTGGTCAGTTGCAAATTCCCTGCCCAGCCCCACACACCTATTTAAGAAAGTTCCATATTCTGGAGCCAGCTCCCTACAATGGTCTCTCATGACCTTAAACCTAAAATGTTTCACAGTTGCTATGGAAACAGGCTATCAAGAGAGATCATGGTCTTGAACAGAGATTCTTAGGCAAATAAGCTTGCCATGGAAGGCTTTTGAGATAAATGCAACACTATATTTGTTGAGGGTAAAAAAGTTTAGTTAACCCTTTTTTTTGTTATTTTCTATTTTTCACCTGCCCATGTTAATCATAGTTTGGAGTAAAGAAACAAGCAGAAATACAATGAATAAGATTATTTTCTAGGTAACTGTATTGAATTTCTTGAACAAGGTAAAACCTGAAAATACACAACAGAGGACAATTGTACGTTGTCGGAAAGGTAGACACGGTGATCTATGCCAATTAGAGAGGAACATTAGAACTTGAACTTCAATTTGGAACCCCTTTGAATTGTCTTTGCTCCTTCTTGAGAGATATAGACTCATAGACTTTAAGGCCAGAAGGGACCATCATGATCATCTAGTCTGACCTCCTGCACATTGCAGGCCAGAGAACCTCACCCACCCTTCCTGTAATAGGCCCATAACCTCTGTCTGCCTTTGTTTGCCATAAAGCCTTGAGTTATGAGAAAATGGAGAGCCAAAAATGAGTAAATTGACTTTAAGAACAGGAAAAAACAAACATTAGCACTCCAGCCAAACCAATGAATGACTACACAAGGAAACATTATAAACCAAATACCAGAGAAGTCATGAAGATCCCAACAACGCAGGTATTTTATGTGTGGATTTAGAAAACAATACATTTCCAAAAATCAAAATAAAGCAAACCACAAACTAATCTAGCACTGGGGCACATCTTTAGTGGGGAGTTCATTCAAACTGGTATAAAATACATACTTTTTTGTATATTTTTATGGACTAGGTTTAGTGAAAATATTTTGAAGATGACATATTTTCATTGCTTGTGGCTGTCGGATTGAAATTGCCACATTCAAACCCGTTCATATGAGTTTTGTTTCTGGATCAGATCCTAAACTGAAATATGGTAGAAATTTTGTGTAAAGAACTGAACTTGTGAGCTTTTCACTACTTAGACTGAAATCTGATTAGACCAGAGGTGAAAGTAAGCCAGTCCGGTACGGCATGCTGGCAAGACCCATTACGCCGTGCCAGACCAGACCGGCTTCCCCAGGCTGGCGCTTTAAAGGGCCCCGGGCTCCACACAGCAGCCAGCGGCCTTTAAAGCGCCCCCTGAGTCCCGCTGCTGGAGCCCCAGGGTAGCAGCGGCAGGGCTCCGGCCGCACTTTAAAGGGCCTGGGGCTCTGGCCGCTGCAGGGAGCCCCACGCCCTTTAAAGCATCCCCCCCCCCAATCTCCGCACTTCCCCGCAGTGGCCAGAGCCCCCGGCCCTTTAAAGCACCCCCCAAGCCCTGCTGCTGGAGCCCAGGGGTAGAGGTGGCAGGGCTCCGGCGGCGATTTAAAGGGCCCGGAGCTCTGCTGCAGTAGCAGCAGCCAGAGCCCGGGGCTCTTTAAATCGCCCCGAGCCCCGGGGCTCCCAGGTGCCTCTGCAGCTGGTAGCTCTGGGGGTGCTTTAAAGGACCCAGGGCTCCCAGCCGCAGCCGGAGCCCTGGGGACTTTAAATCTTGATTTAAAGGGCCCGGGTATTTAAAGGCCCCACCTGTCTGGTTGAAGCCACGCCTCTTCTGGTCGAGACCACGCCCCCTGCTCAGGACTCCGGAATACCGGTAAATCCTTTAAATTACTTTCACCCCTGGATTAGACCCACTCATTAGAGTTTGGTATCTATATATCTGAATCTGAACCCAAACCCTAGCCCTGATTTGGCCTAAAACTTGAACTCCAAACCCTAATTAAAAAACAAATCTGGATCTGAACACTACCTCCTCAGCCCATGTCTCAGGACAATACAAGATCCTTTCAGTAACTAGTTTCTAAGATTATGAAATCTCCTATGAAAAATCTATTTTCAGCAAAATTCCTGGCCATATAATCCACACCCATGCAAAACACTTGTCATTCATCCATGAATAGTTTAATTCATTTGCTACATCTAACTCTACTTTTCACAATCCTTTGGCTCCTGCATTCTACAGTTTGCATGCTACCTGCTTAAGATGTGATCTGAACTCTAATATCAGCATGAGAGTATGGAAAAAGTAGAGAACATATAAACAGTACAATTCTGCCACCTTTACTCATGCTGAGTAAAGGTAGTAGTTCTGGAAGAAGTCCTGTAGAAATCAAAGCAACTACTTCCCGAATAAGGTAACATTCCAAGTCAGTAAAGATGATCTAATTGGGCCTAAAGTTAATTTTTAAAAAAGTTTGATAGTAGATGATCAGCAGTCTCCCAAAAATCAGTAGACGAAGGTAGGACACAGTGGCCTAACAAAATCAAAATACTTTACAGGCTCTCAGTAAGTGCCATTAAAATCTATATTCTAGGGTCAACTTTATGGCATGGAATTCATTTTTTTCTTAAAAGCATTTGTCTTTTTTTTTTTTTACACTGCAGACCAGAGAGGCAGGCAGTTGTTAAACCAAAACATCCCCATAGGTTTGGAATGAAACTAAAGAATCTAAATCTTCCACATTGCAGAGCACTGATATATCCTCCCCGCTCACCACCACCACCACCCCTTGCAGACTTATTTCATAAAAACGTCAGCTATTAAGTTAACATTATTTAAAGGGCTTTAGGTTGTAGTTACTGAATGCAACCTAAGCTACATCCATAAAGGTCTGACATTGATCCCTGGTTGTATAAAACATGATACAGAGAGGCACTAAATAAATAATCTGTATACTGCTTCCAAAGCATCTCTATTTATCACTGCAGTAATGATAAGGATCTGATTTAAAGTGAACCCTGGTGAGGGTCAAATCCTAGCACAAGCTGTAATATGATCTGCAAGAGAGTGCTGATAACCTTAAACAATATGAAGAATCCCTGTCAGATAAATAAAATAAACTGGTTGTCCATTAAACAGCTGAGAATGAGGCTAGCAAAACCAAACACAAACAAGACAATTTCTTTTCAAGAAGCACAAACACGCTGCACCTGAAATGCAAGTCTCTGCCTAAAGCTAAACAAATAACGTTGCAGAGAATAGCAGGGAATGTTCCTTATAAAAAAAATGTCTACAGCCACTTACAGAGAGTTTAGATGATATGCTGCATCCCTCAGAGAGCCTAAGAATTTCCACTAGTTTGTAAATATTTAAACGGACTTTTTTAGACATTACTCAATGACTAATGTGAACTTCATCAATGTGAGTTCTAAACGTAAATCTCTTATCTTTGGTTCCCCAAAGGAAGGAAAATAGAAATTATTGCAACCATACGCTATGGATGGAATTGTTTACTGACTCACGAAGCCTGGTTCTCATTCCTGTGCACTGGCTGAGGCAGGGATACCATGGAAAAAATAGAATGTGATCACGTAATTCAAGACTTCTTCATAAAGCATATGCAAAAGAAGGCAGAAATGAGATTGCAGGGGCAACTTTCATTCAGACATTTCCATATTTTTGAGTGCTTGATTTTGCAATTATAATGTTCTTTTAATGCTCTAATATAGTTTACATCCACAAATACAAAGAGTGAAAAAAAAAAAAGAAAGGATAAGGTCAAGGAAGAGTACTCAGGAGTTCCTAGCTCCAAGTTGCATGATCGTCCAATAAACCATGCTATGTTGAGAGACACACAAAACCTCACAACTACATTTTGATATTTTCTGGTGGGCCTGTGAATGACTTCAGTTTTCATTTTGAGATTAGGGCCTCATTGTGCTGGGTGCCCTACAAACAAATAGTGAGGGATGGTCTCCGCCCCAAAGAGCTTGCAGTCTAAAAAGACAAGGCTGGCAAAAGATAAGAGGGGAAATTGAGGCAAAGATCATTGATCAAATTATAGTCAAGCTTACAAGCTTGAAGAGGTTCCTCAGCCAGAATCTGACTCTCTGATGAAGAGCATGTTGCAAATTCTTTTTTAATGCTTCTAGTTAAATATTCAGTAATAGACAGCCACTATTAAAATTTCAAAAAACTCAGCTTACACTTGATACTATCAATTATAGTGGGAAGGTGGTATTATTGATTGTGAATGACTGTGGATCTTATCTAGGTTCCACAGATACCTTTCTCTGCTAGATTGAAAAGCCCATTACCTAATATTTGTTTCCCATGTAGGTATTTACATGGTGTGTCTACACAGCATTTTGGAGTGAATGAGACCAAACCTCCCAGCGTGGATCAACTGACTCGAGCTAGCAGGGCTCGTGCTAATGCTCAAAAAAGACCTTTACAGAAAGCGCTTTGAAGTTGCTGCTTGGGCTGGAGCTCAGATTCTCAAGCCCACCCCCTCCTTCCTAGGCTTTACCGCTCAAGCCCGACTTCCAACTGTCAATACAGCTATTTTCAGAGAGAGCTAGTGTGAGCCCTGCTAGCCTGAGTCTGTTGACCCAAGCTAGGAGGCTTGCTCCATACCCATAGACTAATCAAAACACTCCTTCACCTTTTCTTTGTTAGACTATATTGAGCTCCTTGAATCTACCACTATAAAATGGTAGATGTGGTATATCTTGATTTTAGTAAGGCTTTTGATACTGTCTCGCATGATCTTCTCAAAAACAAGCTAGGGAAATACAACCTAGATGGAGCTAATATAAGGTGGGTGTTATAAGGTTGGAAAATCGTTCCCAGAAAGTAGTTATCAGTGGTTCACAATCACTGGAAGGGCATAAAGAGTTGGGTCCCTCAGAGATCGGTTCTGGGTCCGGTTCTGTTCAATATCTTCATCAATGATTTAGATAATAGCATAGAGAGTACACTTATAAAGTTTCACAGATTCATAGATATTTAGGTCAGAAGGGACCAAGTTTGTGGATGATACCAAGCTGGGAGGGATGGCAAGTGCTTTGGAGAATAGGATTAAAATTCAAAATGATCTGGACAAACTGGAGAAATGGTCCGAAGTAAATAGGATGAAACTCAATAAGAACAAATGCAAAGTACTCCACTTAGGAAGGAACAATCAGTTGCACACATACAAAATGGGAAATGACTGCGTAGGAAGGAGTACTGCGGAAAGGGTTCTGGGGGTCATAGTGGATCACAAGCTAAATATGAGCCAACAGTGTGACGCTGTTGCAAAAAAAGCAAAAAACATCATTTTGGGATGTATTAGCAGGAGTATTGTAAGCAAGACACAAGAAGTAATTTTCTGCTCTACTCCGCACTGATTAGGCCTCATCTGGAGTATTGTGTCTAGTTCTGGGCACTACATTTCAGGAAAGATATGGACTAATTGGAAAAAGTCTAGAGAAGAGCAGCAAAAATGATTAAAGGTCTAGAAGCCATGACCTATTAGGGAAGATTGAAAAAATTGGGTTTGTTTAGTCTGGAGAAGAGAAGACAGAGGGGACATAACAGTTTTCAAGTACATAAAAGGTTGTTACAAGGAGGAGGGAGAAAAACTGTTGTTCTCAACCTCTGAGGATAGGACAAGAATCATCATCATCATGTTCCTATTATGCCTCTGGCATTTAGGGCACTCTTTCAACGGTTCCCCAGCTGTGCCCCAGGTTTTTCAGCTCGGCTTCCACAGCTCTTCGCCATGTTGTTTCAGACAGCCTCGTTTCCGCTTGCCTTCAGGAGTCCATCTTATTGCTACTCTGGTGATGGAATCAGTTTCCATCCGAAGCACACAACCGATCCATCTCCAGTGCCTCCTGCCAATGATGGTGCTCAGATCCTCTTGGCTGCACTGTATCAGTAGATCTTGGTTTCAGATTGTTCTGGGCCAAAAGATACTGAGGATTTTTCTGAGGCAGGTTGTATGGAATGAAGACAATTTGGGCATGTCATACTTTCTCATTCCCCAGCATTCTGCATTATAAAGTAGTGTTGAAAATACGCAGCTCTGATAAATCTTGAGTTTGGTTTTGGTGTTGTATTTTGATGATTTCCAGACTGTATTTAAGCTCCTGAAGGTGTTCCTGGCTTTACTGATTTTGTCCGGATGTCCTGGCTTGTTCCACCATTCTGGCTGATGATGCTGCCCAAGTATGTGAATGTTCAACATTGGTGAGAACATAATCCTCTATCCATATGGCGATGGTGAGGCAATATTAAAGGTCATGATATCTGTCTTATTGCGGTTGATTTTCAGTCTCCAATTTGCTGGCTGAATGGTTGAGTCGAGTTGTTTTTTCTTGTATATGGTGTTGGGTATGTGATAGAGCGACACGTTTTCTGCATTATTATCGATCATTCTTAAGGCTACGATTTAGTCACAGAGGTCGCAAAAGTCATGGAATCTGTGACTTCCAGAGACCTCCGTGACTTCAGCGGTGGGGAGCTGCAGGGACCCACACTGCCTGTGGGGCTGGGAGTTCTGGGGTACCCCCACCACCTCTAGAGGCCCCGCAGCTCCTGGCAGCCGGATTACCTCCTGAGTGACATAAGTTACACAGACCTAAGTGCCGGTGTGGGCAGCGCTATGACGGTGGGATACCAGAGTTACCACAGCTCATTGGGGGGTGGATTAGTGAAGTCGATGGGAGAGCTCTCTACCCATCGGCTTAGAGCGGCTATACTAGATAGCTTGCATCGGTGTAGCTGTGCCGCTGTAAGCTCTCTAGTGTAGCCATAGCCTAAAACATTTGCAGAAAGAAATCAGAGAAAGGCACAAACACAGTTGATTCAACATTTGCTCTCAAATCTGAATGCATATTCCTGGGGATTTCTCCCCCCTCCTCCGGCCCTCCACACTAGTTGCTTGGCTAAAGACAACAGTAAGTCTAGTTAGCAGCAAGAGAGGGAAACCAGAGAGCTAAATAAGAAGGAAAATTGGTGGTGGATTTTCAGAAGAAAGTGATAGGAAGCAAGTAATGAAGGAAGGATTAGGAAAACAAAAAGGTGTGAGGAGTGAAGGCCATTAAGAGGTTAAAGCAGCATCAGGGATAAGTCAATTAGAAAGGGTTTAGACAGCAGGCAAGGTATAGTATGAAATATGTGCAGGTTACAAGCATGGGAAGAGGGGATTAAGGTCAGTGAATGCTGGAAAAATAGGAAAAGTTATGTATATGCAACACACACTTTTTTTTTTTTTTTTTATAGTAAAACAAGTGGGGCCTGATTTTCAACTTGCCGGTGCACAAATGCCATTGTATGCCAGCTTTACATTGGCAGAACAGTACATGTGAATATACACAAGTTTACGCTGGGAATTTACACAGTGAGCAGCTATGCCATGCTCTGGGCGCTCTCACATAACTTAACTACAAGCACCAAAATCACACCATAGATTATTCTCCCACCATGACAAATATATAGCCAAATAAGACCCCATCATCATAAAAACCTCCCCACCCTCAAAGTGTCTGTAATAAAGTGTCAGGACTTTTCTGTTTACTCACCCAGTTAGCAGATATTAGATTCCTACGGCAGGTGCTGTTTGTTAACTCCACTCTGACTATAAGCAAGGTGGGAATGACTCTGGGTAGAAATGCTCCACAGGAGTCCTCCTGTGAAGAGCCAAGCCTGAGGAAATGATTTGGGCTGGGCCTCAGGCTGTATTAATATTATTTATCTTGTGGATAAACCCTAAACCCGGGAAGGAGTGAATTTGACCTTAAAGAACACGTACAGACATCTGTTGTAGGAGATCACAGGATCTCTCAACTCTTCCAACTGTGCCCTTCCCTGCTAAATTTCTCTCGAGAGAAGATAGTCTGGCAGACCTCCTGGGCAAGGAGGAAATAAAATCCAGGCCCAAGAGGCCTTCATAAAGAACTTCATATCAACTTATGTTATAGAGCTGGAGGGAAGGTTTTTCAAATTGTTTTGACCAAAAAAGTTCCCTTTTCAAAACCAATATTTTTTGCTGAGAATTGTCAACATTGTGGTTTTTGTAAATTTTTTCATCGTTTAAAAAAAACCAACTAATTTTGCCAAAATCTTGCCATAAGCTGAGAATGGCTGACAGGGGATGGATCACTCAATAATTACCCTGTTGTGTTCATTTCCTCTGATGCATCTGGCACTGGGCACTGTCAGAAGGCAGGATCCTGATCATTGGTCTGACCCAGTATGGCCATTCTTATGTTCTTAAAATGGTTTCCCAAAAACAAAGTGCAAACTTTTTGTTAAAACAAGAAAAAAAAATATTGTAATAAATATTGTGAACAATTTAACATAAGGGGTCCATTTTGAATCATGCAAAACTTAAAACAAACGTTTTGAAATTTCTCATTTAAAAAAAAATTGACTAGCTTTTTTATATCCATATGGCTTTTTTGGCCACACTTCGAGCAGTACCTTTGTCTCCAAATAGTCTCTCTGAACATTTTAAACCAAGAAAAACTATAAAAATTGGGTATTCATAAGATGAATTCTCCTCTTTCAATTCAATGGCAAAACTGTCTCTGATGCTAGTGGAAACAGCAAAAAGAACGAGGAGTCTTTGTGGCACCTTAGAGACTAACAAATTTATTTGGGCATATAGGGTTCTTTCCTAAGGCTTACGGCCTGATGTAAGGCTCATAAAAATCAATGGGACTCTTTCCATTCACTGCAATAGGTTTTGGATCATCCCCCATATTCTATGCTGGCTAAGGCCCTGTACAATCCTATTTAATCAGTCTGGATATACAGTGTGTAACGCAAGGCAGAATGTGGTTCTGATAGTCCACAACGGGAGCAATCTGGAAGAAGTTAAACACGTTACACAGATATAGCATGTTTATCTAAATAACAATGCAAATCAAGAAGGGGTAAAATTCTGAGACAACAAGAGTCTGGTTAAATGTAATGATGGACGGTCTTGTTGTTCTAAGCTGTGTGACTAAAAAAAGTAAGGGATATAATTTTAAAAAATCTGCCCATTTTGATTTTGTGTGTTTTATAGGTTGTTGTGTATGTATATAATTTATGCCCTATTTTTTCCTTCAATTTTAACCTGAAAAACAATAAATTATATAAATAAAAAATAGTTTAATTCCTCAGTTCAATATTTTTTTGATGTGAAAGTTTTTATATGACTACCCATTTTGGTGGCAACAAGTTTTCTGCTGAAACAGGAGTTCATCTGGGTCCCTCTGCTGTAATTTTCTGACCACAAATACATCACTTCATTCAGAAAAGATGAAAAAAAGGGTTTTGCATTTGGAAAGCTGAACGTTTTCAGATAATTGTGTTTACACAATCAACTGTACCAGGCAATGTTACAGTCTGAGCTAGATTCTGTCCAGATTTATGCTCTGAACAAGTTTGGGAACCACTGGACTAGGGCAAAGAGATGCAAAAGTGAGGACACAGAAAAAAAGAATCTGGCTGAAATAAACAAACTCTCAGACATAAAAATGCCCAGAGCAGCACTTGTGTAACAACCACCATAACCCAAGGCTTCACTGACCTTCATCCTTCTTTCCTGCCTACTTCCTTCCCTCCCTCCTGAAGGTCACTTTTAATTAGCCTTATCTTTTGCCTTCCCTCAATTTGTCCCAAATAAAATCATGTTAACAAGAAGATGATTACAGATACTTTTGCTGAATCTAATGTTTAATTTTCTTAAGATCCACTGGAACCTTCTGTCCAGAACTTTCAAATTCCTCTGAGGTTCACTTAAGTCCTCATGTCTTGCTCTGAAGAGAGAGACCCTACAGACAAATTGTACTTGAACACAATCTTTGTAAAAGCCTGTTCTCAAGCTTGAGAACTGGGTCCAAAAGTTTTCTGGAGATTTATTCTGATTCCTGGCATACCTTGCTACTAGAGCTGGTTGGGAAACTTTTTTTTCCCCCAACAAAAATGATTTTTTTCCCATTTTCATCAAAAAGTAGATTTTTTCATGAAAATTTCTGTTTTCATGAAAAAGCCTTCTTCCATCAAAAATGTTCTGATGCAAAGCTTTTGTCCCAGCTGTTACATCAGGGGGGATACTGCAAAATATTTGGTAACATCTGGTTGAATAAGAACCAGAGATTCACTACAGTATCTGTGACCCCATGCATTTACTTGTCACTCACATTTATGCAAGCTTGGCTGTAGAAAGAGCTGTAAACAAATCATGCAAAGATCCATTTGAATATGTATTCCTACAAGTGTTTGTGCTGTTATCTGGAAAGTTCTTGGTGGGTTTAGGAGGTATCCGGTCAGGGAGCAAACACAGTACCATGGGCCCATTCTGATACTCACCATGAATGGGAGCCTTACTCCAGGAATAGTCCTCATGATTTCAAGACACTACTCCTGGAATGAGATAGCAGTGCTCAGGTTGCACTGTATCAAAATCTGGTTCTATCTGACTGAAGTGATCCATGGTAAGACAAATAAATAATAATAATAAAATGGTTCAGGGTGGCCACTGAATTAGGAATACTGAACACTCAACAATAGTCATGACAAACATTTCCCACACAATCCATAAAGTAACAAATATTTGCATGAACCATTCAAATAATTCCGGAAATACACTGTTTGCTGTGAATACTTTCCCCAGCTCTAATCCCTGTAGACTGTGCCAGCAAAGCACAGCCCTACACAAGGGTATGTGCACCTGCACCACCCTGTGGAGTGAACGAGAGGTGTTGGTCTCTTTATGGGGTGCAGAATACTTCCCCGACACCAGCAAACCACTCCAAGCGGAACTGTACAGTGAGGGAGGATGATGGCTTCTGTAACAGGGTGCTGGCCACAAGGTTCTGAGCCAGGCCCTTGTTAGCCCAGCCCCAATTAAGGGGTATTAATTGGTGCTGGCTGGGTATGGCTCGCCTAAGGGCTTCAGCAGAAACACCTGCTGGCCTTATCAGACAGGCGGCTATATAAAGCTAGCAGAAAGGAAGCTAAGGAGGGAACTGGAAAGGGAGGAGCCTGTGGCTGTAGTTCCCTGCTGGCTGAAGAAGCTGGCTGTCCCCCAGGGAGCTGGGTGGAATGGACTGTATATAAACGGTGGTGGGAACTGACACGGTGAATAAAAAGGCACTGGTGCTGGCACGCTACGCGGTCTCCGACTGATTTGTGCCACGAGCAGTGAAGGGCTCCATTACACTCCCCTTCTCCTTTCGTGGATGCTAGGGCTCCAGTTGAGCCTGTGCTCTTGAAGGAGGACTGGGATAGTGGCTAAAACTCCAGTCACTTTATACACAAGCCACCTAAAGAGGGAGAGGCCCCTTACTCCCTACTCCCCTCAGCAAATGTTACATAAGGGATTACTATTACTAAAAGAATTTAGCTTTGTGTTGTTGTCTAATTATCGAGGTATACAGCATCTGTTTGTTTATTTGCTGTTCCGCAGACAGACACATACCAAATTCCACAGTCCTTGCACAGAGAAAACTCCTATTGACTGCAATGGGAGTTTTGCCTGAATAAGGACTTCAGGACCAGGATCAGTATGTTAGCAAGACACATTGGAATATTTTTTTCTTAAATCCTGTTATTTTCAAACTCAAGACTCCCCCCAGCCCTTATTCATCTTACAAGTCCTAGCCATAAAAGGTGACTAGTATTTAAAATACCTTTCAAATGTAAGTGCTACCTATCAACATTGTAGCATGAAATTTAACAACTACTAACCAGTCTGAACTCAGAATCTCTCATTAAAGTAGGGTAAAGTTTTAAAATTCTTTTTTTTGTTTCTAAAGTGGGAAATATTTTGAATACTAAATTTAAATAATATTTAAATAATTTCATTAAAGGGGAGGGTATTTCTTGTCCACACAGCTCCAAATCCATCCTAACATTTACCGAAGCACTACTTTGTCATTTCTATGCTGACGAAGAATCCCATGTGTTCATACTGTCACACTACAAAAGTAAGTCAGTTGTGGATTAAGTTCCATATGGTCATTTAATTGATTTAACAAACATAGCTAAGATAAAGATACTTATGCGGTATTGAAAAAAGCGCACACTAAGACCTGACCATCTTCTGCATGTTTCCTGCGCTGCATTCTGTTGGCACTTCCTGTGAGAGCAATACAGTCAGCAGGAATTGAAAGGCATAGACAATACACAGAGAGGTTTTTCCCCCTTGTAATCCATTACACAAAATACATACCATAGGCCCAGTAGCACTTTTTTTTTTTTAAATTAAAATATCAAAAGTCTCTTCCTTTTACAGCTGAAAATGACACACTGGCTGAGATTTCAGCACAATGTTTTCAAGCTTAATTGCCATGGTTTCACTTCCAGTCCCACTTTTAATCCATTTTTAATCTCTTAAAGAGGACACCGTTCAACAACTGAAATCTGATTTCTATACATCCCAGTGAAATACAAGCCTTAAAGGAATATTTTATTGCCCCTCTGCTCCTTCTGGAGACCTGATCTCTACCTGACTGGCTGGCTTTAAGTTTTAATCTTTGAGTAGATAGGTTTGTGTTTCTTTGACTGCCCTGTGTCACATGCTGAGACAGTGTCAATCTGTAGGAAATTTCTAGCCCATTTAGAATTCTACATTTTATAAATAAGGAGAACAAATGTAAGCTGTGGTCAGTTTTCTAACCTTTTACTGCTGAGTTTATTAATCACCAATCCCTCTTACTGCCTACCTCCTGTGCAAGTGTTCAAAATCTATTCAAATTGCCAGAGCTAACTTCCTCATCAGAGAATGATACAAACTCAAAGGAGGACAAGTGTTGTTTATTGGCAATTACCATGAAAGTCCTTCCTGTAATTAACCCCAGCTTCATGGACACTACTATTTGCACATCAGCTCTCTCATAAACAGGGGCTCCATTTCTATTATTGTTGGGGAAGATGAGTCACTGGAGAAGAATGCTTATCTCAAGTCAGTTTTTAACTAGCTTTTGTCTGCATGAGATATTAGTCATTGGTACCTACACGATTGCAAGAAAGTCAGGGTTTGGGGCTTTTTTCCCCCTCCCTTCCTCTCCTCCCCTTTTTCATGCATTCAGGATGCATGAGTAACAGCATCAAAGCGGAGAAACTTATAAATTTCTCCTTTCAGTTAAACATAGGCTTTGCCTGTATGATCATTGAATCATAACCAAGAAGAATTCCAGCTTCTGCTTGGCTAACAGGAGGTCTAAAACATCGAATAACCAGATGCTTGGTCTGTAGGCCATAAAATGAATCCTTCGCCATTGTCTCTTTAAGATTTTTCAAGCATTCAAAGAAAGATGAGCTACAAGTCACTCACTGTCTGCCTTGCCTGACATTTTCTGCAAAATGAAAGCCCTACTTACAAAGAAAAAGGAATATAAGCAAGCCCACTGCAAAGCAGTTTGATAGTTTTTTCTTCAGTTAGAAATCCTTCATTTATAACTGAAAAGTTTCAACAGTAGGAAATGCCACTAAATACAAAATCATACTGAACGTGGACATATCTGACAAATCATCCAAGGAGTCAAAAGAAGGCTGCAATTCCTTTATCTCTTTTAGGACCTAGTTCTGCAAGGAGATGCATGTAGGTGGGAACCCTCTGCCCATGCAGGGTCCTATGGACTTCAGTGGGGGTCCACGCAGGAGCACAGATCTGCCTTCACTAATCTTATTGCAGGATCCGGGCTCTTGGCTCTGATTCAGCAAAGCACTTAAGCACGCACTTAAATGCTTTTCTAAATAGGGATGAAATTACTCATGTGCTTTGCTGAATTCGGGCCTTAATGAAGACTTATCAGTAACAGAGCACAAAGCAACCAGCATGTCTCCTGCAGCATGACTACACATCATATACAATACTGGAGAAGATGGGAGAAAAAATGTCAACCTGAACCTAGGTGTTCTTCAGTTAAAACTCCATTGAAGGGAGTTTTCATTTGTCTACTTTTATCTAGTTTATCACATGTAGCTCCACTGAAAAACAAAAGCATTACTAACTGGGATTTAAAATTCGTGCCACACGAAATGTTTTGAATAGCTTCATTTTAAGTCTCCGGAGTACTGATTCCAGGGAGTTAAATAAAATTCTGCAGCAGTTTGTACAAACTGTGAGGCAACAGATAGGAATATTCCTCTACTTTAGATGCAATTTGAATGGGTATTTGACATTTTACTCTTAATTTTCTCTTGTGGGAGACAGAAGAAAACAGCAGTGCAAAGAGGGTTGGATTCTCAACATGCAGAAGGCTATTTTTTAATGCCTACATTATGGTAAGAATCTATATTTTTACCAGAAGTCCTTGTTTTTTAAGGCTAAACCCTGCATTTGACCAAAACCAAGATTCACTGCTGTGCCACTGACAAGATTTTTCCAGCACACCCAGTTAACTCTAACCAACTGCAGACATAAGTTGTGTAAAAGCATCATTCCCCCAGCCCAGTGGGAGTGGCAACTGAAATCTGGATCTTTGCCACATCAGTTGTGCAATTCAGATCCCAGTATTTATAGAAGCAAGATGGTCAGTGCACCAGCATACTAATGCATTCATCCACCAGACTGGCCAATGTTAGCATTTTATAATTAAAGAAAAAATACACATTGACAATAGAGGCTACAGATAAAGGCGACATGACGACCGCATCACCTCTAAGCTTATTGTCTATTTAAAGTGTAGTTTGTTAACCCATTTTTAATGATTTTAGCCGATTTAGCCCTGGTTTTGTTTTTAGTTTTCACAAATAATCAACTAAAATAAAGGCAAATGTCTCTATTATGCTGCTTTATTCCACTTCTTTCTGTTTTGCACATATGAATACTTCTCCTTGAGTATCAAATGCACAATTTTTCCCCCTCTGAATTAAAATCTCTCTGGTTAGTATGAAAAAAAATTAACTGCTTTGTTTCAGGAAAGCTAGCTTAAAAACATGTTATCAGGACATTTAAAGCATTTCACCAGTTGAAAAATGTATGATGCTCCATCCAATAGGTGGTTATTTTACTGAGACTTTTCTCTTAAGCACTTTCCTAGGGATATAAGATTTCCAAAAAGGGGCTGAAATGTTTTTTTAAAAAAAATCTCAGAATCAAACGGTGTATCTCTTTTTAGTTTGCCACACTGAAATTAACAAAACACCAGTCTCCCAAAGAGAAAGAAAGTGCAAGGCTTGCATTAATTTTTACAAGTCTGATACTATATAAAGCTTTTGCCATAAAAATTTTTTGAATTCAAAATTTACCGAGGGTAGGACAATAGAATTACAAATACTGGTATTTTTTTAAAAATCCTATAATGAGGTGTAAATGTGACACTTTTTGAGCAGAATGTGGTATAATTATTTGAATATAAAAAGTAAGATGTATTTAGTAATTGTCTTGGAAGATGATTCCCTTTTGCATGGGAGGTCTGGGAAGGGAACACTCTTTGCTGTTTCTAGGTACTGGAACTAATTACATGCAATGGAGTTACTTTATTCCCCCCCCACCCCCCTTGCGTTTACAGTTTACGTTACTATAACAAAACGGTCCCTTGCTCTGTCAACAAGTTGTGAAGTCACTTGCTCAACCTTTTCCCTCTCATTCCGGCTGCTATTCCTCCTCTTCTTGGGTCCTGTTTAAATTTTTGCATTTCCTGATTTTTATCTTGGGAAAACAAAAGGCAGCTGCTCTAAGTTACATAAAAAAGCAAAGTGACTCTGCTAGGTAGTGATTTGCAGGTTCTCAACAGTGAGTTGTGTGAACTGAAAAGGGGAGTGTCACATTGCAGAGCTCTTTTCTCTCTCCCTCTTTCTACAGCTGTATTTCTAATCAGCAGAAGATACATCTTGCTTGGAGTCAACCCTTCTTTCTCCCTGCACATTCTTAACCTTCTATCTTATACATGGATCACTGGTTAGCTTAGAAATGCACAGACACAAAAGGGGGAGCTGACATGTGAGGCTGGATGGCAATAATGGCTGTTTATAAGCCTAATCCATCACATTTAGTAGACACCTCCATTTTTGTCCCTCTGAAAAGGTATAAATAATAAAATGGTATAGCTTCAGCTCAGAGGTGCCTTGGTAAATATTTTAACTATTTACAAGATTGCACCAATAACAAAAGCAGCATCTGTACCATCAATATCGAGGCCTCTGAATCATTAGAAGAGAACCCAGATGGTTCTTACAATTCACCAACAATAAAGTGCCTTCATGACACAGCTTTTGTTAACACGGTTAACATTTTTTTCATATGATGTTCAATATTTCAAACTTACTCCTTTTTCTCTGAAGAATGGCTTTGTAAATATCCTTTTTGCCTTAAAAAAAAAAAAGTTAATAAGGGCCCATAAAGACGACGGGAAATGTACATTTCTGAGCCCAGTTCACATAGAACTCCTAACAGTTTGGAATCATTCATTGTAAATAACCCAAATATTTAGATTAGCGATGTTTTCTTTTTCACCCACATATTATCTGGAGCACTTCAAGGTTAGCTTTGTGTCAAAGCTCTCGATAAACTCAAACTGCTACTTGGCTACTTGGGCTGTGTTTATGGTTTTTACTTGATTTTACTTCACTTACGACTTCATCACATCAGATCAACAGCATATCACGCATGGTAGTAAAACACATGCCAAAAAATTCAGCAGAGACAAAATTACTCGTGTGGGTTTTCCAGTTAAAAGCAGACAGGCCATCTCTGTTTGGGGATAAAATGATGGTTTTGCTGTGCATCACAAAGTGAAACTGCTTTGAAGTGGTAATATACCACAATTTAAATAGTGCTACAGATCACAGTTTGGATTTTCAAAAAATGACTATTCACTTTGGGTGCCAAATTTAAGACCCCACGAAATAGCCTGGATTTTGAGAAAGTGCTGAATACCTACCATCTGAATACTCGGTGCCCTTTAAAGTGTCTCATGTTGGGCCCCCAGAAATTGAGACATTTCAAATTCTTAGTCACTTTTGAAAATGTTGGGCATGCATGTTGTAAATCAGATCATGCTTTGAGGGCCCGATTCTGCAAACAGGTCAGTAATGTTACTCACACAAGCAATGCCATTGATTTTAATGAGACTACTCACAAAAGTAATGTTAGTCACTTTCTTAAGTAGTAGCAGAATCAGGCCCTAAGAAACAAATTCATTTTAGGTCGTGAAGTTTATATACTTCTGATAAAACCTTTTGTTTCTACTTAATCAAATGTTTGGACAGATTGTGAGAAATCAATGGCTGTAAGTAAGCAACCCTATGTAGGAAAATTAGCACAGGTAAGAAAGAAAAAGAAGAATAAATGCAAATCAGGTTTTGCTCCTCTTCCCCCAGCTTTTCAAGAAGGAAAGGAAAGATAATGTAAAACAGAAACATTTTTAACCAAAAACAAACATCTCTCCAAACATACAAGATACTGTTACATGGAGTTCAAATACTTTCCATTCCAAAAACTATGCAAAATAGTACCTTAGAAACCCATCCATTTTAGAAGCAATCCCTAAATATTGGTGATTCCGATTTTGAAACTTTGGTCAATAAAATTAACAGCCGTCTTATGAATGGAACATCACACCTCTAAATGAGCTCAAGCTGGTGTTGTTATTGTCCGTGGAATGTGAGATTTACATTTCACAGCTCCTCACCAAAGTAATGAATGAATCTGATCTCGTAAACAAACAATTCCAGTTTCGTGTTGTTTCAATGGCCTTCCGACAATGTGCCTTTGCCACAAAGAAAAATATTTATCATGTTTGTGTTCGCCTCTGATTCTAAATGGGACCATAATAAAACGACACCATAAAAAACATTTTCACAGCTGAGTTTGCAATTTAATAAACAGATGCAGACAGCAGTCTTTGGAGACCAACAATTAAAAGTAAATAAACGAGGCAGAGGTTCCCTCATATCACAATGGGAACAACACTTAAATAGGCCTCCAGCAGCATGGAGAACAGACTGGGGTATGCACAGTGCTCTTGAATTTTTGTCCAGCATCTACCTTTGAAGTATGTTGTTTACCTGTTATCATGATGTCAATGAAAAAGCTTCAGTCAGTTCCAATGATTTCAAAATAAGACCAAAACACACCGCAGATATACAAATTGCATAACTTTCTTATCACCACATATTGACACACTGGGCAACAAATATTTTCAAGCACAGAATTCCTGTTGGTCAGGGTGAAATAATTCACTATTCAATTCTATTCCTGACTCTCCATGTTCTCAGAAAATGCCATCAGTGTTTCTTTCAGTGGAAAAGTTATTGTTTCATTTAAAGCTCTATGTCCTGAACACAAAAAAAGTATATTTATATCTTTGCATTACTATAGATTCCAGGTAGCATAGCTCTGGCTTCCATTGAAATTGATGGGAGTTTTGCCATTGACTTCAATAACAGCAGTTAGGCCAAAGCTAAACGCTCTTGAAAATCTCACCTTTCATGAAATACACTAAAATTATATTTCTGAAAAAATGTCTACTGTAGCTGGCTGCAACCATCTTCACCATTTTTTTTTTTAACTTTTATCAGCAGCCGCACACAATAAACCCCACTTGCGCTATTTGGATCAAATTCAGCCCTCAGGTAAGTGGCTACGTCAGCAGATGCAGTTCCCACTCTGTTTCTAACAAGTCTACACACACTTGATGTGGTCCCTTGTTTTTATTGCTAATTAAAAAAAAACATCAGCTAAGCTTTCTCTTGAGCTTGGCTCTTTCCAGTGTTTTTCCATGCAGGAATCTTCTGTCACTGGCCATTAGTTGTCCCTGTCTCTGAGAGAAAATCAATTCCTTTCATAGTCACAGGTTGGAGTTACTAGGTCCTAACTGGTCTGACATCAGAGTCAGTCAGCGCAGGTATCTTCATAGCTGTACACGGTCCCAGCAACTCTACTCAATCCTTTGTAGGAGCAGGCCATATATTGGGCTAGTTTCAGCTTAATATTTATTTCACCAATGTCCTAATAAGTACACCAATTAGTTCACTTTAAAAAAAATCCTCTAAGGTTTATTTATAACCCCCCATCAAAACAGCAGTTTTTAATTGAAACATTGGGCCTGATACAGGGAGTTTTGCCTACGCATGGACTGCAGGATTGGATCTAAAGATAGATTTTAACTATAGAATCATGAAACAAAGAAACTATCAGACACACACCTGTTTAATACACAGAGGATGCATGGGTTTTTTTTGCCACGGGGTAGTATTCAGTCTCACTGAAGGTAATTAAAAGGTCCTTTTTCATCACAATTTTACTGATTTATTGGTTACTTTTTGAATTATCATAGGTTTTCCTTGTTATATAAAAATATCTGATTTGTTTTGGGACTTGCCCACCAGTTGACTTGGTGGTGCTAATCAGAACTACATGGAAACTAACTTTACATGGAAGAGTTCATAAGCATTTGGGAGGGATTTCTGTTCTCTAGGACAGAACATGCTGAGAATCTCATGCAGGGAGTGTGCTTGGTCTGAGCCACATGTTGAGTGTCATGAATATATCTTATTGGAGGGGTGGCAGATGAAGACAGAAAGCATGGTAGCCCAGAAGCACACATGCATCATTTTTAAATTGCCCAAGTCACAGCTCATTATCCTATGCTCTGGTTGGGATTATCGAGAAGGGACAACCTATGAGATGAATTCTAAGTGCCAGATTGTGAATCCTGCACTCAGATTGTTACTTACCTGAGTAACTCCACTGATTTAATGGGACTACATGGGTGAGTAACTGTTCACTATTGTGAGTAAGGGATTCTCTATTTGGTGCCAAGTGTGTATTTTTTGGGGTCCCCTAATCATAAAGTTAAATTCAAAGCTTAAACAGCGGAGGAAGACTCCAACAAGAAAAATAAAGCAGTTTAAAAGCAAAGGGCCAGATTCTGATATCCTTATGAATGCTGAGCAGTGCCCTACTCCACACATATTCTCACTGATTTCAGTGGGACCGTTTGTGAAATCAAGTACAACTCTACATGAGTGAGGGTCAAGAATCTGACCCACAGTAAGCACAGTATTTAATGACACCTCTTTGGCTGGGGCCATTTAATTGTGGATTTCCTCGCAACTTGTCCATTAAACTGAATCCCTATTCTGGATTCTTAGGATGAGCATTTTGACTCATAATCAGGAACCATCTCAGTAACTTATGACTGAAACATGCTTCTGGTTATATCAGCTTCACAGAGCTCCAGTTTAACTAAGAAATAGAACAAGTTATTGTTAATGACATATTTAAAATTAAAATATGGGTTACAAAAGTGGGCCCCTGAGATGGAATGGAGTCTTCTTTGAGCATCTCCTAAATACAGTCAGTAGCTGTGACACAGAGGCCCATTTCTGGTTCACTACTCTGTGTCAGCAACTCTTCTTAGGCCTCACATACTCATAAGAACATAAGAAGGCTATACGGGGTCAGACCAATGGTCCATTTTGCCCAGTGTCCTGGCTTCTGACAGTGACCGCCGGTGCCAGATGCTTCAGATGGAATGAACAGAACAAGGTAATTTATTGAGGGATCCATCCCATCATCTAGTCCCAGTTCTGATAGTCAGAGATTTATGGATACCCAGAGTATGGGTCTGTGCCCCTGACCAGCTTGGCTAATAGCCACTAATGCACCTATCCTCCATGAACTTGTCTAATTCTTTTTGAACTCAGTTATACTTCTGACCTTGACAACATCCTCTTGTAACAAGTTGCACAGGTTGACTCTGTGTTGTGCAAAGAAATACTTCCTTAGGTTTGTTTTAAACCTGCTGCCTCTTGATTTCATTTGGTGACCCCCAGATCTTGTGTTACGTGAAGGAGTGAATAACACTGCCCTATTCACTTTTCCATGCCATTCATGATTTTATAAACTTGTATCCTATTCCCCACTTCTTGAGTCATTTCTTTTCTAAACACTCCCAGTCTCTTCGTATGGAAGCTTTTCCATATGTCTAATCATTTTTGCTGCACTTCTTTGTACTTTTTCCAATTCTAATATATATATATTTTGAGATGGGGTGACCACAACTGCCTGCAGTATTCAAGGTATGGGCACACCATGGATTTATAAGGTGGCATATATTTTCTGTCTTCTTATCTATCCCTTTCCTAATGGTTCCTAATATTCTGTTAGTGTTTTACCCTGCCCCTGCACATTGAGCAGATATTTTCAGAAAACTATCCTTGATGGCTCCAACATCTCAAGTGGTCACAGCTAATTTAGACCTCATCATTTTGTATCTACTGCTATACACATTATTCAAACATGGATTTCTACCCATAGAGATTCAATGGTACTATTTCATAGTTAAGATTTTACAATATTTGACTCCGCTTTCTTTCACATACAGTGTTGCTCCTCCACCAGGTTTATGTGATGCCTATTATATCAATATAATCATTTAATACCAGGCATTCAAGATCATCCATCTTAATATTTAGACTTCTTGCATTTGTATACAAACACTTATAACATTTTTGAATATTGAATTGTCTGCCTTCAAGTGATGTAACTGAATGGGAGTCTTTTACATTTGACAATTTCTCTTCAGTTCCTACCTTTATTATATCAACTTCTATCCTCTCCTCTTTACTAGGATATAGTAAATATCCTTTAATAAATCCTCCCCTAAGGGATGTGTGTGTCTGACTCAAGTGCTCCTCCACATCTGTTGGCTTCCCCAGCCCTCAGTTTAATAACTTGTCTATGACCTTTTAAATTGTACATGCTAGCGATCACAGAATCATAGAATATCAGGGTTGGAAGAGACCTCAGGAGGTCATCTAGTCCAACCCCCTGCTCAAAGCAGAACCAATCCCCAATTTTTGCCCCAGATCCCTAAATGGCCCCCTCAAGTGGGAGAGGGACCAGCATGAAGTCTTCACCAGACCATATGGAGTCTCTTCCCAGAAGGTGAAAAGGAACTGTATCTGAGAATACATTTCAATGGTTTACTGGACTTTAAAGATGGGATCTGAACCTCAAATGATAAGTAATTGAATCAACTGATTGTATATAATATTACTGTATTAGAAAAGTGTATCAAGTAAGGTCTTTTCTGAAAGCGAATGACATGATTAAAATCACTGTGAAATGTATGTATTAACACTACATGAGGAATTATGAATACTCACTGATATTATGATTTAAAGTCTATAGCCAAAGGGAGAAACAGGTTTTCTTCCAGACAGGATAGAATGCAGCTCTCTACCTGTTTCCAATGAAACTGAGCAAAGTGTGACCAAAAACAGAGAAGCCTCATTTACATATCAATCAGCAGGGGAATGGGAGGTCCATAGAAAGGGAAGAACAGCATGAGGTCATCCAGAGATTGGGAACAAAACAGTGAGTTTGGGAATATGTGTAATGATTGAATCTATTTCCCCATGTTAAGTATCCTCACACCTTCTCGTCAACTGTCTAAATGGGCCATCTCGATTATCACTACAATTTTTTTTCTCCTGCTGATAATAGCTCATCTTAATTAATTAGCTTCTTACTCCACCTTTTCATGTTCTCTGTATGTGTATATATCTATCTATATATTTTCTTACTATATGTTCCATTCTATGCATCCGATGAAGTGGGCTGTAGCCCATGAAAGCTTGTGCTCAAATAAATTTGTTAGTCTCTAAGGTGCCACAAGTACTCCTGTTCTTTTTGCGGATACAGACTAATACGGCTGCTACTCTGAAATAGGACAAGCAGTGACAACTTCTGATTGGTCTGAATTGCACCTCAGAATTGACAATAACTGACATCTTATTAGGTTAAAATATTAATTGAAATTGTTTCAGTATGCAGAGGCAAATCCATCTAGTAAACTTGTTCTCAGGTGATTATTTAGGTTCTGATCCAAAGTCCAGTCAAATCAATGGAAGCGTTTCCATTGACTTTGATGTGCTTTGGGTCAGGCGCTTACAGATGCAAATGTTTCATTCAACCACTGTGTTAGCACGGCCACTGTTAATTATTGAATACTTAAAAGCCAACCGAACATTTCTAAGGCCTAAGATGCAATTGCCAGTCTCTGTAGAAGAAGCTACTTTCTTAAAAAAAATTTTTATGTGAATTTAGTGCTTCTATCAGGTGAGAGATCTAGAGTATTAAGTTGTATATTTTGATGCAGGAGGCTTGAAACAGATCCTCAAAATAATTTAGGTACCTAACTCCCATTGTGGCACCTAAGGATCTGGATCCTTAGCTTGTTCCTGTTGAAGTCATTGGCATATCCCTACTGTTGTAAACAAGAGCCTGAATAATGGCACTCAAGGTTCTTCACTGTTCCTCAGTCTTGAGAGTTTCCAGCTGTGGTCTCTGTTGAGACGGTCTACATTGGAGCCTACATTGTCAATTGGAGTGAGGGTTTTTTTGTTGTTGTTTTTTAAAAGGAAGTTTGATTGCCAGTGTTGTGTGTTCCTTTCTATGCCTGATCTACAGAGGATGTGAATTTATTACAGCACCCTGTACACAAGCTAGGTCTCTTGCTCAAGCTGCATAGACTCATGCTTTTACTTGTGGAGGTCTCCATTTCAATCACTTCGATATTGGCCAGGATTGTATTAATTACATCGATACTCCACCAGTTGTAAATGGATGAATTAGAGTCTATTCCCTCCTTTGCCAGAAGATTTGGGCAAATCAAGTTCTTCATGCCTCAGTCTGCCTACTACTAAATTGGGATTAATAATAGTACTTGTAACAATCGATGTTTTGTGAAGCTGAATTTAGGAATGCTTGTAAAGCCCTTTGGAGGTCTACAGAAGTTCAATTATTAATATTGTTAATTATGTGAAATAAAGAAGACCGCATTTTCTCAAATGTTGTCAGTTACTATATAGTGCAATCCATGGACTACAAGCACTTTGTACACATATGTTTTATACATTTG